>NW_007577949.1:477624-486621 GCF_000690725.1 Stegastes partitus | reverse complement strand
AATAACCCCCACAGATGGCCCTAGATGAACAGCTAAGGGAAACACTGATGCCTTATTTGCATGCATGTGAGCGAAACAGTGAGTGTACCTCCCCTGGACTTCCCTCTCTGCTGGTACCTCACTCTGATACCTTCTCATGTTTCTGCCTCCTCCTGGCTTTCCATTCCACTCAAGTGTTTCAGTGACTCAGTATGTATGTACACTATGCATGTTCTCTGTTGTGGATGTATGTATGTAACTTAAGCTGAACCCCGCTGTTCACAGTCATAATAATAGTGATGTGGATAAAGACAAAATGCAGGACAGCTTTGATTGGCATTTTCTATCTCCTTTTCTTCCAGTTAAAAAAAAAATCAGTCAAGTCTACTTTTATTAATTTCAGCAGGTAATATAGCTACCTAGCAAGAAAATTAAAATCCAGAGCTAATTACAATAACATAACACATCTTGCCAGTAGAGAATCAGACAGCAAGTATGTTTTCACCTTTCCAAATGCGCCATAATTTAAAAAAAGAGAAAGCTGCATCAGTGTAATCATCTAGAGCAACAGTAGCTTTAAATATACAAAGGTACTTCAAAAAGTTCTCGGCCTCACTCGGAAACAAGGGGCCTTTATATCGCTGTCTACACAAACGCTTTTGAACTTTTTAAAGTACCCTCGTATCATAACCCCCTTTTTTGATTTTCAACTATTTGTGTATTGTTTGCCCATTAACTACAGATTTGGAGTTAATATGTAGCTAGCCACATTTTAGCTTAGCATAAAAAGAAAAATCCAAATAAAACCTCTCTGCCCAAAGTGGATAAAAATCAGCATGACTACAGCTCACTATTATATCACTTTCTGTTTTGTCTGCTTCGTTGGTACATACTGTGCATAGATATGGCAAAACATAAGCTTGTTTGAGGAAAAGTTTGTATTAGATCGATTTTCTGTTGAAAAACAGTTGGTGAAGGGATAGTGACAACAGTATCTTGAAACCTTCCTTATCACAGTGATGATGCCAAATCTGACACCAACATCATTCCTGTTCACAGACTAAACTAGTGCTGCAACCATCATCAGAAAAATAATCAGTAGTTTTGTTGTAACACATAATAACAAGCTAAATATTTCTTTAGATTTTGTACTGTTTGTCAGGATGTTATGTTGATTTGTGGGACACTATAACAAACATCTCACACTTTTTTTCTGTCGTTTTGCAGACAAAATAGTTTCCCCCCTAATCACAACCACAAACTGAGCTCAAGCATGGAGGCACAGAGTGGATGAATAAAGTGTTGTGATAATAAGTGTTTGTTAAAGCCCAACTTCCCTTAAAATGAAAAATTGTACTTTTTACATGTTGCTTGATGTACAGACCAAACAAACAAGACATAACATGTGAATTATTGAGCTTTGGGGGTGTTGGTAGTTTTATCTATGAGCCTACCTGTGCTTCTTTTTTGTTTGTGTAACTTGTGGTGTTACAAGTTGTGTAAGCATGCTGTGGGTGCATGAGTGTGATTTACAACCCTTGTTGCCTTGATATGCATCTAATTTACATGCCCTCTCACATTACCAGTGGCATGAAACATAGAAACAAACTGAAGCACACAGTGTGCACACACTCTTACTGTAGGCGCAGGTGTGGGGCTCCCGATCGCTCCCTCCTCCTCTTCATCTTGTGTACCGGGACAAAAGGCTCAGCTGTAATCTTTAATAATCCACCAGAGTGTATCAGCTCATCTGTCTGTCAAATGCGTACAGAGCACTTTGCAGCTCCTCAAAGGACCAAAAACTGTCCCATAGTCATTCCTCCTTGAGTCAGACTTCTGAGAGCACCTTTATGTATAAATGAATGACCAGAGTGTGTGTTACGTCAGCACATGCTCTTATCTCCCCACATGCAGTTATGTGAGGTATCTGGGTTAAAGTGTTCCTTCACCAGCAAGTATGGGCACGCTCAGTCACAAACTAACAGATACACACAAACATAGTGTGTGGAGGTGGGTGCAGACTACTCTCAGATTTATCAGAGCTGAGAAAACAAATTCAGTGTACTACACACAAACTCATTTGGGATTTCCTCTTTTTCACTTTGTCTTACTCTGAACAATAGTGAGCTAAAAACACACACATGATACATTCTTTTGAGCAGCCTTCCTTCCTCTCCTTGCATGAAAAAAATCCCAAAAAGTCAAACACAACAAAGAAGTTCTGAGTAGTTCCATTATTCCAGATGATAAAAGAAACCTGATCCTTGGGTCGCAGACCCACAGATTCTGCCACCACTTCACCAGGCAAAAGACTCAGAGACACTCCTGCCTGCATGTCCTCAGGTACAGAGTGCTGTCCCTGCGTACAGTCTGCCTGGTTAATCCCTGCTCAGCACCCGGAAGTCTCAGCTTGTCTGTGATCACACTATCCACTGCTAGACGAGAGAAGTGACTGAGTCCTTGACAAACAGTAGCAAGAATAGGATGTGGGTGGAGATTGTGGGGGTGGTGTCACAGAGGAAGGTGGGAAGATAAAGTTTACAGGGAAACCTGAGATGTTTCCCTTTGCTGTCCCCTTTTGTGACTTTATTAATTACACAGCTTTTTTTTGTTTCTTCATGCACACTTTTTTTTTTTGCATTGTAGGTCTTCAATATTAGTAGTATTTAATAAAAATCTGGAGAAAACCTAATTTTATGAAAACAGATTACAGTTTTTCTAAATGTTATTGTTAATTCTTTCATGATGTTTCAAATAGATAAACGATCTTATTTATTTTTGTTTTTTTTTCACAATTTGATGTAACATTTTAAGGTTTATTTCAATGGACTTTCCCACATTTAATGAACCTTATAAATGTTTTTTTGTTTGTTTTTTTGTTTGTTTATGTTTTTTCTTTTTTGTTTTGTTTTGTTTTTCTGGAACATGTTACATCGTTTAATCAGAGGAATGTGAATGAATATGGTTCCAGTTAATGAAATCATATCCTGAACTGAGAAGCATGAGCTGAACAGAATCCTCTGGCAGGCATTTTCATTATATTATGAGACCACGTAGGAGTGCAGCTGTCTGCTTTCTATTCTAGTTTCCAAGAAGCCTGAGGACACCACTGACCCTGATGGGCTAAATGCAGCTCACATGCCAGATAGCTAATTCATAAACAATGGAATGAATCACAGACAGCTTTGACTGTTGTAGTAACAGACATGCATTCACACATAAGTCTTTTTCAGACAGAGGATATGAAACATTTCTGCTTATCAATCTGTTAAAATGATGGCAGTCTATCATTTGGATTCTATGTCACTTTTAATGTTCCTCACATTCATTCAGACATACCCACCACAGTGACAAAAAGAGTCACAGTTTGCACACATTTGTCATTCAAGTGAGACTGGACAGTATAGCAAGTGATGTATAATGGTAACTTTTTTTCCTTTTTCTTTTTTCTTTTTAAAGTTAATTTACTTTAATTTATTTTTAAAATTCTTACATCATTGTTATTCTTAAATTGCCCCCAGGGGACAAATAAAGTTATCTGAATTTGATTCAAAGACATACTACTGCAAAAATAAACAAATAACTCAATCTACACTAATAGCAGCTTATCAAACGATCAAAATAACTCATAACACATTTTATTCGCTTAAAGTTATGTCCGTGTGTGATGATAATCTAAGAAGTATGTTACAACGACCAAAAAAAAAAACATCCCGACAGCTGTGATAGAGCTCAGGAGTCAACCTGAGGACAGCTGCTATGCAACAAATGATTTAACTGCAGGTGATAAACAGTGACTCTGTGTGTGACAGTTTAACTACCTGAAGTGAAGAAAAGTACACAGTGTGGTTTGCCGTCGGATCCTGATCAATCCTGTCTCTATGTCTGTGTGCGTGTGCGTGCGTGTGTGTGTGTGTGTGTGTGTGTGTGTGTGTGTGTGTGTGTGTGTGTGTGACAAACTTTGTGTGAATCAATTTAAGTTGGAGACCTCAGGCCATGGTTTTACTTCTGACCTGACTTCAAAGGGATGTTTGAGGTTTACGACTGGGTAAAGTTAGGGTAAAGGATAAGGCAGGGCGGCAGTCAGCTTTCACCTGTGATGGTTAAGGTTCGGTTCAGTGTGAGGGCTCTCACAAAGATAGAAGTTGAAATGCGTGTGCGTCTGTGGGTGTTTGTCATGTGATTTTCCCACATACAACCCCTTAATGTTCCTTTTTAACCTCAACAACTGTTTTCTTGGTGTTATTGAACACAACAGCAAACCCCATCTTCTGTCACTCTGTAGAGTCCTTTATGAGTTGCCCGTTTCTAAAAAAACATAGATGTTTTTCATCGATCATGTCCTAATCTGTCAGACATCATTTTTAGTTGGTGACTGCTGACTTCATGAATTGACATGACAACAACCTTTGAGACTATGCAGACAATGAGTAATGTCTAGTAAACAGCTTACAAATCATCTTACTAATTATGAGCTAAATTGGTGTTTATCCACTCACAGTCATCTTTGCATTCATTATTGAAAATGTTAAGAATTTAAGTTTAAATACCTACACTTAGCTTCAAAACTACAGAATATTGTCAAACAGCTGACTGAAATACTCAGAAAAATATATTTCATAGTCATATTTCAATAATCTAACCCCAACTCAGCTACATGACTAAATGCTGCTTATATGGGTTATATGGGTTTAAATTTATTTATTTATTTATTTTTTATATCAGAATGAGAATGAGTGCAAAACATCAGGAAACAAAAAGTGCACAGGACAAAGTATAAAAAATTTTTAAAAGACGGGGGGGTATTTACATGGCTAAAGGGATAAAGAATAGACATACAAAACATAAGATATAGAACAAAAGATATGGATATAAAATAAAAAACATAAAATAAAAATTATAAAAACTACTGGGATATTACATTCAATAAGTTATTGCACTGGGAGTATTGCACTTGGGGTATGAACAGAGATTTTTTTACATTGAGGGATGATTAATGGGAATTTGCGGCGTTAAAGGCAACGACAGCTCTTGGGTAGAAACTGTTCTTTAGTCTGTTTATGATGGAATCATTAAAACTGCTGTCTTTTCCACACAAAAAAACATGCATTTTGGTTCTTTTAGAAACTTATTATTGGTCCTGTATCAAAATCAAAATTATACATACAGAAACTTGAATTATCAGTTTTGTTTTCTTAATGTCATGACCTTTTCACTGCTGACTTCTCTGAGCCAGTTTAAATAGTGCCCATTTGATCCAGTCACAAACACTACAATGGGAACATCTCAGGACCTCATTAACTTGAACAAGTAAGGAATGTCACTTAAGAGTCATTTTAAGCAGCATCAGATCCCAAAACCATCTGTGCAAACAGTTGTTTCTAAGTTTGTAAGTACTATGTATGGTACAGCTGTGTCACTGCCACAATCATGAGGAAAACACAAACTACAATCTTCAGCTGAGAGACAATTGATCAGGATGGTCAAGAGTCAACCAAGAATCACCAAAAAGCAGGTCTGCAATGAATAAGAAACTGCTGGAACACAGGTGTAAGTGTTCACAGTCAAGTGTGTTTTACATGATCATGGTCTGAGATGGTGTCATACCATAAGGAAACCCTTTCTTTGGTCAGATGAAACAAAAATAGAGCTGTTTGGCCACAAAGACCAGAAATACGTTGGGAGGAGAGAAGTTGAGGCTTTTAACCCCAAGAACACCAAACCTATCATCAACTAGGTGGTGGCACTATCATGCTCTGGTGCTACTTTGGTGCCAGGGGAACTGGGGCTTTACACAAAATGGAATAATGAAGAACGAGGATTAAGGAGTGGTCAAAGATACAACCAACAGCCCCTAAAATCACCTAGTTGAGGTGAACATGGCCAACAGACATGTAACTAAATATTAGCACTGCTACATGTATATGTTTGACCCAACAGATTTTGTCGTATTTTCAGAAGATCTCTAATTAAACTATGAAAGAACCAAAATCCATGATTGACATTTGTGACAAAGACATACGTGTTTCAATGATTCCATCAGAGAAAATTCAGAGTCATTGTAAACCTAAGACTGACACATTTTTGTTCACAACTGAACGTGTAGCTGTGAAAAAAGTAGCATTTGGAATGCAATTCCTCTACTGGCAACAAAGTGTTCTGCGAGGAAACCCTGGGTCCTGTTATTTATGTGGATTAGTGGTCAACTGATGGTTTTTTTTTTCTTCTTTTTTTCTGGGCAGATACTGATTATTAATAATCAAAGAAAACAATAACTTATATTTAGGATGGATATAGATACAAAGAAAGGAAAATCTTGATGTCAAAATTTAAAAAAAAAAAAATAAATTCAACACAAAGTTCTATGAAAATGCTTATTCATGTTTTACATGATTAATTTTTAGAAACTTTTCATCATTTATCCTTTGATTTGATAGATTATTACTTGGTGTGATGTGCAAGCAATCAGCGATTGAATCTAAGTTAAATATCATCCAACAATCCTTACTTTCAGTTGTTTTAAAACAGCTGCTGTATGTGATGCAACAGAGAGGAGACAAACCAAATGTTTTAAGAAATATATATGTCGATGATTTGAGTTTTTATTACTGATCATCACAATATCTGACCACTGGAACAGAAACAATATTTTTTTCATTTCTTCCATGTTCTTTTTGTTTTTCTTACCTTTTCTTATTTGAGACACAATTTCAAATGAGTGTAATTTGACACCATGTGCACCGTAGCTAAAAGAGGAAAGGTGAGATCGATAACAGAGTGTGAAATCAGTTAGAGTGGAGCGGAGGGGACTGTCTGTCTTTGATATGACAGTCATGGACATAAGACAGGCATATTTTAGTACCTTGAGTTCCTGAGCGTTGTCTGACAACAACAGTTGTGGCAGTGTGCAGAGTGCCCAGGACACAAAAAGCCACTGAGTTGAGGAGAAGAAGCTTCATAGCAGCCAACTCACTGCCTCTGACACAAAATGAATCCTGAATAATTAACTACCTGTCACCACAAGGAGACACACGCAAACACAGCACCCAGCCACTGTGGCTCTCGCCTAATAGCAAGAGTTGGATAAAGCAGCTCTGCTACTGTATGTACAAGACAGGATTGGAAAGTTAAAAGTTGGTTACTGTTGAAAGTGTGGACTACAGCTACAGCCACAAAGTACTTTCCTTGTTTTTGTTTATAATACTATTACTTCAATAGTCCTCCACTGATTTAGAATCAAAGATTGGTCAAATTTTTGCCTACGAACCATCAAAAGAAATATTTTAATGATCAATTAAAAAAAAAAAAAAAGTAGGTTAGGGAACCATCATATTGTGTTTTTAAGCAACCTCTCTAAGTGCTCTGCAGAAACAGTGGGAGACTATTTTTTCCTCAGTAGTTCATGCTATGTTCCACAAAAATTCTAATAATTTATAACCTAACCTGGCAGCACTAAGAAGTTTCAAGTGTGGCACACAGCTTATATTGGCTCCAATACTGTATCCATCACACATCATGGTTCAAATTTCTGTCAGTAACAGATACTCCATCTGTTTCCTTTACAGTCACATAATCAGAAACCGTAATGTGCAGACACTTAGCAACATTTTAACTTGACCATATATATATAAATCAATATCCATATCATTTTTTTGACATCCATCCATCCATCCATCCATCCACATTATTGAAAATAGTCTGCCTTCACTCACCATGAGATGGTCACACAGACACACTTTTCAATTCTGTCCTTTAACTATTCATTGGAAGCTCTTTCTGTATAACTTAATACAATTATCAGCTGCGGCTAAATGAAAATGGACAACCATGAAAGACATTGTTTCCTTGTGACATTTATAAGACTAGTATGACAACTAGCAGTAGAGATACAGTCAACTAAACTTAGAACAGATCTCGTAGCACGCTGGACAGAAACTCAGAGTCTCCACAGAACTCCACTGTAGGTCTTTCATGGGGAGCAGCATCTTTTTGTCTATGGATTTTCAAAATGCAACTCCTTGTCACCATCTTATATCTGTTCATCTGTGTTTGGTTCATTGCATTTACCCCTAAAAAAAACTTTCAGATGACAACTCTGAAAGTGCAGAAAATACAGAAGAAGGCTCAGTTCGGAAAGAAGGGATGATCGGTACTTACAAACTGCCTCGTCTGGGAAGGCTCAGCTCCTTCTGAAACACAGAAAAAAATGAGTCAATTTTTTTGTTCTTTGAATGAACATTTTGTAGTCAGTTGGTGAGAAACATTATCATAGATAAGACAGTATTGCAATTGTACGTCAAACATTGCATCTCTTGAACTGTTACTAAATGTCAGTACAGCTATTTGACCAACAGGTGTCACTGTGAGATAACAAAATAAATATTATTCCTGTTCCATTGACTCTGTCATTCAGGAGTTATATGAAGATATCTAACTTGAACAAAACATGTATAAATAATAACACAAAACTGATTTCATGATCTTCATGGGAATCAAACCAAAAAATGACATTTACTTTTGGTAACAGATGGAAGTCAGACCCTGTAGTCCCAAGTGAAAACCCTGTTTATCGCATAGCATCACAACATCCTATGACCACCACAGACTTTGTAGCAGTTTATATTCTCTTGTATTGGGCAGATGATTCCTGACACGTGGTGGATTTTTTAAAAGCCTGCGAAGGGAGCCAAGAGGAGGGCTAGTTTCCTCTTAGACCACTTGAGTTACAAGTTCTGGGTTATGCTGAAAGGCTAGCATGGACTTTTTGTCTCATGTCATCCACCTCAACAAAAAAAACAAAAAAAAAACAAAACTGTTTTTACCCCAGTGTAATGTCTGAACATGGGGAAGATTTATATTTTTGATGCAATTATCTTGCCGTTTTATATTGATGAATATTCGTATGTCTGAAATATTACAACACAGACCTGATATGTACAAAGGCTCCAAAGTGGACCAACAATACAGCCTTCTTGGAGACCACCATCTGGCTAACAGCACTAGTCTGTGTTTCTCGTG
>NW_007577949.1:411131-477544 GCF_000690725.1 Stegastes partitus | reverse complement strand
ACACCTGGGTCAGCATTAATCAGCAGGAATGGTACAACAATACTTCATTCAGTCTGAGCAGGCAGCAGCTTCTCAACAACAAATCAAGAAGCGCAAACAGCTTTGTACAGCTACAAGCAAGTTACATGTTGTTCATTTAAGGTCCTCCCCACATCTCAAATGTTGCATAGACGTTTTAAAAAATATGCTCATCTTTAATCATTTAGAGGACCTTCCCCTGCTCATGGAGACAGAAAAATACAACTGTCAGTCTGAACCTGTTTTTATCTCTCCAACACACTTTCTGCCTGTAGTCACACACACATTTTAACAGAATTTAAGAGAAACAGCTGTGTGACCAGGGAAACATAAGCTCTGTATCTCTGCTTATCTCTCTGTAGGGATATGCTAATGGACCTAATGAAACTTAGTTAAAGTGTGTGCTGTAACATCAGTCAAAATTATGCTAGTTATCATTTACCCTCCCTAAAGCAGTCCAAAAAAATGACGAATTAGGTGGTGTGTGTTTTTACAGAATACATTATACAGATACAGAGGAGAAGGAGGACTGTTGGTGTTTTTAAGTACTTTATGGTCTTTACATCCTTCTGCCCACACAGAGCTCTGTAATGATGCTCATCTAAAACCCTCACTTGGCAATTTATTGCATTATGCTGTGTTTTGTGTGTGTGCTGCAGCTGCTATCTGAGTCCTGGGAGAGGATGTTCTCTCCAAAGGCACTCTGCAAAAATAACTCAAGAAAAAAGAAAAGGTAGTGCTCAATATAAAAACAGACAAATACAAACGGCAGCCTGCTTGTGTTAAATGAATCAAACAGGCCCAGAACGAATGATGATGGAATTATCCCAGGTGATGGAGAGGACACAACACCAAGCCTGCAGGAATCTGCTCAGTGGAATGCACTGATAAAAGAGTGGATGGTTGAGGAGAGATGGGGAATGAAAGTAGATAGATGGAGTGAGAGAACAGTGAGTGGTGTATAGGTACATCCTAAATTGTATCAAATGATATCAAAAGAACCGGGCCTACTTTGAAAATCTAATTGAGGCTAAAATGATTGTAACATTCACCTTATAACACCTCTAAAGCTGAGGAGAAGAATACACAAGTACACATACGCACGCATGTACAAACACACGCGCGCGTAACATGTTACATATCTAACTTTAACTGTATTGCTCTTTGACAGTAAAGTGTGTTATTCTGGCAGACAACTACATTAACCCCAGTGGCTCCTACTCAAGACAGTCATATAGAGACACACGGCCCTCTGTTTGAGCCTTACTGGTCCCAGCGGGACTCTTTCTGTAGCTCGGTGTCTCTTCGGTTAGCTATTACGCAGAAGCAGAGATTTCATTACGACACTGCTCGCGTCTTCAGAGTGCTACCAGAAAATGAGATCATTCACTTAGAGCAGCCTTGCGTTGTTGATAAATGCTGGTGCTCGACCATGAGTTTCCATCATTATTGCTATTGTTCATATTACTGCTGGAACCTTCTTTTGCCTCCATGAATATCAAGATTTTTATTTTTTTTCATAAGTAGTGCCATACTTTCATTCTTAAGCTAACATTTAGCAAAAGTATAGTGGTAATAAAAATTATGGAAGTAAACCAGTTCTAATTCCCTTAAGACAACTCAGTAACTACAAAAATATCTGCTGCCCTGATAAATCCAGTATAATGTACTTTGTCACAGATCTACCCACTTTGTCGATGTAATTTTCTCTGTAAAAAAATGCAAAAATCCTTTTGTGATTACTGAAATTGAATTAGTGCAATATAAGATAAATACTGCACTGGCCCAGCTCAGTTTAATACAAATCAGCATAATAAAGAATTAAATTAAATTTCATTCATTTAGTCAGTCAGCTGTTGTCAAAGATGCTGATAAAACAAATAGCAAGTTTGTGATGGATTTAAATTGTTTTCATCTTTCATTAAATCCATGCTGTACCAATAGTTTGGGGTTTTTTTTGTCCTGACAAACATGACGACAGCTTTTCATACTTCTGGATCATCCGCTTGTTTTTCCACAGCATGACCAGCTGTTAGACTGATCCAGACTACCTAAGATATTTAGCTGCATCATTATGTATCAACCTACTGAGAGATGAATACATATTACTGTAATAAATGCACATTCTTTTAACAAATAGTAACAAAGTTTCGAGCAATGAACATTGCTTTAATTTCTAATACAATGTACCTGTTGTGCAGCTGTATGTGGGAATGAGAGGTTGATAGGGATAAAGCACTGATAAAGAAAAGGTCAGACAGGTCAAAAAGTCTGGAGTAGTCAAGCCATTGCTCTCAACTAAGCATTATTTTCCTGAGTGCAGTGTTAAATGAGATGGCAGTCACATCTGAAAAATAAAACTGAATTTGTACCTTATTGCTTTCTTTCTTCTGTATTGTGTTCATGTACTGGACAATTTACACATAAAATATCATTTTCTTTAATTAGTGCATGCCTCTGGGCCTCTGCCTTGTGTCATTGCAATGTGTGTGTTATTGTGCAGTCTCTTTGTTGTCACTGTTTTCACATCAATATTCACAGTGCTAATAATGAATTCTGGCTGACAGCTGCTGCTGCTCTAATTGTCTCCGGTGGAGCTCAGCTCACTTGCATCCTTCTGTTAATTGATTGCATGTTTGACTGACTAAAACATGTTATTATGACCAGGTCCCTGCATGGAGCAGTTACACATACACACACACACACACACACACACACTAACACACAGTATGCGCACACACACACACACACACACACACACACACACACATATATATATATGACTATACTTTTAGGTCACTCCTGAGTTCTAAAGGCCTGTTTCTTGGATAAATGCTGCTGAATGTTTTATGTCTGGTTGACAGTTTTAATGATCATAGCTTGAAGAGTGTGTGATAATGCCTACAAGACCAGTATTTTATTTTATAATGAAACGCTAAATTCAATTCAATTTTATTTGTATATCGCAGTTTACAACACGTCATCACATAGCGCTTACCATAGTAAGGTAAAGACCTTACAAAGACTTGTTTGACTTGTTCAGTCAGTAATTTGCTTCCTTAGATCTACACTCAGCTCCATCGACTTTCCCATTGTAGTGCCCAATGTAAATTGGCTTAGAGAAGGGGAGGAGGTCACATCACTAAGAACATTTTAATAACACAACATGGCCAAAACTGATATTTTTACTTGCTGTAGGCATATTTTTAAATGATCAAACGTAGACATATTTTCAGAAGACCTATAATAAATCTATGAAAGAACCAAAATGCATGTTTGTTTTTTATGACAAATATGCATAACACAAGACTTCAGTGGTCCCCAGGTAGATTACAAATGCCAAAATTTAGAAATCATGAGTAAAAGGTTAAGTTTGATTTGATTCCAATCTTGTTACAGTTTCTGCTGCATGTGTTACCAGGCTAGTTTTGCGAAACCTTAGTGACTGGGGAATTGCAAATTAGGTAGAAAGTGTAGATAAACTACTACTACAATTCAGGTATGAAGCAAAGCCTCCTGATTAACCATTATTATTGGTCAGTTTGGTTATAATTATTAAGCTTATAGAGTCATACACCAGCTGATCCATTCACAAACAATTTCATTCTTTGTGGTCATGTAAGGGCATTACATGCTATGTTGAGAATGTAATCTACAGCTGTACTGGTCACGCATCAGATTTCTCTACATTTCCCGTGACCCTGCAAATGCAGCTGTGGGGCATATCAACTGACAGTCAACTGGCAGTAGGGTTGATAAAAATATTGATACTAAATCGACACTAAAGCTGGTGTCGAGCAGCGATATTAACTTCCCGTGGTATTGATACTTTTCCGTCTCTCGCGGCCTCCTTCAGTTGACACCGACACGCGTGTTCCCTCCAGAGCCCAGGGTGCTGCTGCGTACAGCAGCCTGATGGGAATCAGTAGAAGAAGAAGCCGTTGCTTGGAGGGAAACAGCACTGTCTGACTGGTAGGGCTGGGAATATTGAGATATCAAAATTTTTATCTGGATACCACGACAACGACCAAACATTCAGGTCCAGCCCTGCCGATCAGACCAGAAAAACTTTGCTAATGAAAACGGCAACAGCGACTTCACTGCCTGTTTTAGTTGAAAATAAAAAAAAGGCAGAAGTTCACTCTGGAAATACTCTGGGTACATGACCAATGAGTCGGGAGAGGAGACGAAGCAGTGCTTCAAGGCGACAGCCACCAGGGCAAGTAACACAACATCTGGAAGACAGATACCCCAGACTCTACGATGAAATGAAACAGGTTTGCAAATAATATAAATAGTGTACTCCTAAACACACACCTGCTTGCACCAACAAATTAGTGCTTATTTAGTAAAAAAAAAACAAAAAAAAAACGGCGCTAGCATTAAGCTAAAGCTAACGGTTTGCTGCTGTAGCCGTATATATACTTTTTTTTTTTTTTTTCCCCAGGAAATGTGTTGAAGATTGTTGCCTTCACAGAAAAGGCAACTTGCTAATTATTTTCCACAACAAAGGGCAACACCTGCTCTCTCTCTCTCTCTCTCACACACACACACACACACAACTGTAAGGAGCTAATCTGGCCGCATCAGCTTGTCTATCGATAATTCCAGTAGGCCGCTACATCCTCTAGCAAGGTGCTACAGCCGAATCACATCAATGCCAGCAGAAAAAAAACAAACTAATCTCAATTGGAATTTCAATTTCAACTGGAAATTTAAATGAAATCTGCAACATCTCACTGCAAAGGTTTTATCTGCAGATAATACAAAGAGGAAGTGGTGCGGGGGCAGCTGGGTGGAATGGATGGAGAGAGAAAGAGAGAGAAAAAGACAGATTGGATTTACAAATGGTTTGAAACAAGTTTTACGACATCAGTTAAAAAAAATAAAATAAAAAGTTGTGTAGTGTCTGTTTCAACATGCTGAGCTGAACTCATCCACACAGGGGTTGTGCGGATGAGTGTGTGTGTGTGTGTGTGTGTGTGTGTGTGTGTGTGTGTGTGTGTGTGTGCGTGTAAAAGAGAGAGAAAAACCCTCTCTCTTCCCAGAGTCACTGTGTAATAATGTGATTCAAAGGCCCAAGGGCATTAGCCTAATTTACCTCGGTAATAATCTAGCATTGACAGGCTCTCACAGTTTTCAGTGCAACGTTTTTGGTCATTTCGTCTGTCTACCTAGTCTAAATGCTAAATTACTCAAATGAAACCAATCTGAAAAGAGGATGTTGCCCTTCCAATGATATGCACAAAACCTATATGTGAACTATGACAGGGAGTTACTGGTTTATCAAACAGATTAAGTGTATAGTCCAGGTCGAGCAAAGTTAGATCATACAGAACAAAAGATCTGTTAGCATGAGGCAACTATCACAGTGGGTGTGTACTATTTAATATGAGCGGGTGTAAAATCTGTTATCTCATAAGAATTTCATAAAAATTAAAATTGCTTTAATAAGAAGACTTGATTAGATGAGTGTCTTTGCCGGCTGGTAGCGTGAGTCCCACAGGTCTCTAATGTGCTGATCTGTGAATCAGTGCTGATGCTGACTTTCTCGGTCTAATGATCTAATAGGAATTTTTCCTGAATGACAGGGGTGGGATTTCACCTTCTTCTCCCCCTGGCAAACACAGGCTATGCTGTGATGCACTTCAGCAGCTTGTTTGTGAAAACAGAACTAACACAAACACATGCACACAGACAGAAGCTTCAAAAAAAAAAAAAATAAAGTGAAAAAGTGGTCTTGAAAAGGAGGTGAAACTGCCTTTGTGTGATGTGTGCGACCCAGATTTCAGTAGAGCTCTTAGACACTGACTACATGAGCAAAGCTTTCTGCTTTTATAAGTACGTCAAGGCAGCAAGCTGTGTTCAAATAAATGTTACAAGTGTTGTAGGTGTATGGAAAAAAGTGATCTCATATCTGTTCCTTTCTGTCCGTCCTTCTTTTCAAACCTCTCGCATTTCCCTTCTCAGCTCATGTTGTCATGAGATCACTGCACTAAACTGCATGCCTCTCATCTTCAGCTATACCAGTTAATATATTTTTAACCGATTTAATTACAACAATTAATCAATTAACAATAAATCATTTCATTAACCATTAACATTCATACCAGAGATATTGTAAAAAGAATCACGGATGTGCCCCTCGGTCGGCTTCTGAAAAAACAACCTGTGAATCAAGCATGTACTGCACACAGTCCTGGAACTGAGTTCAACATATGGATGTATGTTGTAAGCATGTCAAGCATTATCTAGGACACATTGACACTCCACTGTGTCAAAATGGCGATCCTTCAATGTGACTTTTATTTTGGGAAAGAGGAAGAAGTCACAGAAAGTCAAGTCTAGTAAGCAGGGCAGGTGGGGAAAGATGAATGTGTTGGTAAAGCCAAAAAAACCTTCATCTTCAATGCACTGTGAGCACGAGTACTGTCATGAAGTAATCAATTACCATCATAACACAGTCCAGGTCATTTCCACTGAATGTTCACCTGTCGCCACACAACGTTATGATAGAAGTCAGCACTGATAGCCTGACACTTCACATTTGAATTGAAGAAAACAACAAACATGCGCTTGGTATTGCCCTGACCTAATGTGCCTTCCTTTATTTTGGACACTGCAGGTTGCTATTTGGTCTCTGTGTCAACTGTTGACAGTTGGCCTGAGGTGATGGAGTCTGATCATTACATACTCTAGCAAGCATAGGCCTCTGCAAAAGTTTTGTTTTGAATCAGTAAGATAGCTGTTCAGATACCACAAAAAAATATCCTTGACATGAAAGTTGGGCCAGCTCAGGCCTTTTGATGGAGATTCACCAATATGGTGCTGCTCGTGCAGGTTCGTGGTGTGATGACATTGGAAAAATTTAAGATGACACAGTTGCATGCATCAGAGGTACACAGAGGAGGCTGGCAGCCTGTCACAGTGGTGTCAGAATAACAACCAGTTGTTGAATGTCTGCAAAACCAAGGAGCTGATTGTGGACTTAGCAAAGGATAAACGGATCACCTGTGGAAAAGTGTGAAGCTTTATGTACATGAGGGGTGTCCGACAAAGCAAGTTTGACATAGCTAGGCTTTCTTTATGTAAGTCAGCTTGACAAGTACTAAAGCCCAGGTATCACAAAGGATGTTATCAACTTTCTTTGTCAACTCAGACTCTCTGCTGTAGACTCTGTTCACATAAAAGGAAGCGTTTAACGCGTCTTATGACTCTTCTTCTGCACTAAATGGAGCGATCTTGTGCAGCTGCTTCAATTAACAGGTTGTTGTAATGGAGAACAATGCGAAATCAAAAAAAAAAATACAACGGTAAAAAGTGCTGCTACTACAAATGACACAAGAGGGAAATGCTGGTAGAAAACTGTTAAACGTGCGTAATACAATTATTTTACCAGTCAATGAAGCCGCTTATTTGTAACTGACAGCTGCACATTAAAACTGCTAAACTTTAAACTTAATATGAATGTTCTCTGTAATAATTACCAATTGAATTATGCATTTTCTAATCGGTTTTCTATCAGCTATAGCACCAGCAGTTCAAACAGATTTGACATCATATCAGACTAAGCATACTGGTAAAAACATATTTACATGATTTCTGCATTACCAACCAAATACATATTTCCATGGCAATGCGATGCATACGGTGTATGATACTGGAACTGCACAGCTTCATTCAGTGATATTAGAAACACACAACTCAGCATGTTGACAGATGTAACACATTCCCCATCTGTATCGCTCATAAAGAATCCTCAGGAAACAGTTTGATTAAAGGAGACACTTCTTCCAGCTAATTTAAATCCAAACCTCTGAACAGAACCTGCTTCCAACCATGTTAATTCCACAGCATATGTTACCATGGTGACCTAGCCAGGTTACAAAAGAAACACCTTTATGACACTGAAAACCTCACTAGGGTCGCGGGGGCGGGGGGGGCAGGAGCCTGTCCCACCCGACTTAGGGCGAAGGCAGGGGACATAACCAGTCTATCACAGGGCTACACTTAGAGACAGACAACCAAGCACACTCACATTCACACCTACGGACAATTTAGAATCACCAATTAACCTCAACATGTTTTTGGACTGTGGGAGGAATCCAGAGAAAACCCATGCTGCACGGGGAGAACATGGAGACTCCATGCAGAAAGATCCCAGGTGCCCCCACCGGGACTCAAACCGGCGACCTTTTTGCTGCGAGGCAACAGTGCTACCAACTGTGAGCACCATCAAAAAAAACCAAAAAAACACACATGACATGACATGTCATGACACATGGCAAAAAGAGTTAAAGTGAAACAGGAGACATGTAGAGTCGTTAATTTGACAACGTGGTTATGAACTTATCTGTCTGTAGCTCTGCTCAGCCCACTCCTGTAATGTTGCCTGTCTGTAGCTTTCTCCTGTACTACTGAGAACTGAATGGAGTCAGAACTCCATCTAGTGGCCAGCGACAGCATTTTGCGCAACTGTGACACTTAACAGCATTTACTGTTTTATGAGAAAATAACCAGAGTGTTGGCCAGAACATCACCAACACGTAGTCATCGGTTTATTGAGCTATTATCAACCTTTCCGTAAAATTTCACGAAAATCCGTTAAAAACTTTTCGAGTTATCTTGCTAACAAGGAAACAAACGCCGACTCAAACATATAATATAATATAATATAATATAATATAATATAATATAATATAATAGAATGGAATAGAATAGAATGGAACATTATGGATCCCCTTGGTGGAAACCTCAGGGAAATTGTAACGTAACCTCATAACATAACATAACCTCCTTGCCGGAGGTAATTATTCAACCACTACCCAAACATGTTTCTTAACCTTTTTGTTTTGATCTCTCAAATTCTTTGGACAGCATGCATGACAAAATTCATTACATGCATCGCAATATTGGCCCTTAAGCATCATATAGCCCATTTTGCTTTTTTTTACTTTTTTGACTTGAAGCTGTGGGTTGTTGTTCTCGGCATTTCACCACTGAGTCCAGTTGAAATGCTTCAAATGCACACTTGCACATGTAGGTGTTTGTTAAGTACTTAGCTTCTTCTCTTTGAACTCAGTTCCCCATCTCTCCAATTTCATGTTTTTACACGATTCTGCTGGATGCAGTGTGACTGTACATTCTTGAGAGTTAACAGAAAGCCTGTCTGTCTCTCCAAGTAGCTGGATGAAGTGGGGATATGAAGTGCGTCTATGGTTACAGGTCACTCACTCAGCCTCCCTCACTCTGTTCAGGGGATGAGCTCATACTAATCCCTCAGCTATTGCTGTGGCTACCAGATGAGCTCATAGCTACTTTGTAATTGGCTAATCAAGTCTGCCGGTGGGAGACAGAGACAGATGCAGGAACAGTGTGTAACTTTAAAGAAAAAAAGATTACGAAAGGGCAACAACAAGTAAAGCAGCAGAAGAGGGATTTAATAGAGAGAAGCCTGCTTGTACTGTATGTGAGGCAAAAAACAGACAGCAAAATGTCTGCCAGTTTCTTACCATCTCTTTTAATTCCATCCATCCATCCGTCCATCCATCCATCCATCCATCCATCAGCATGGAGCAGCAACTAATAACTGTTTCCATGACTGTTTAGGCACTTGATTGTTCCCTTAATACATAATTTTGTAATACAATAAATGTCTATCAAAAAATAAATAAATAAATAAAAAGAACTGGCATGCTATGTGAGATTTTTAAATTTAAAAAAACTTAAACTGCAGATGGTGTTTTGTTTCATAAATGGCACATTCAATTTTCCAAACTGTTGTTTTGAAACTAATTATAATTAAAGCTTTAATTTTGTATAACTTCTCTGTACAATTAACATTTTAATAGATGCCAAATGGGTCAAGAGGGACAATTCCAAAATGTTACACAGGACACATCGTAAAAATTAGGCAAATTCTTTATAGGAGTATCTTGATAAGTACCTTCTCTTGCTATAGAAGTTGTGTTCTGCATTGTTATTTCAGAGAATCTGATGTCCCTGAAGGGGTCAAACTGACTTCAGTGTAGGTGACATTGAATTTGACTGATAACTGCTGATCTCATTCAGACACTGTGCACTCGTTCTGTCTCTGTCGGTTCATCACACTCTACAAGCCACTCAGTGTTCCCTTAAAGTAAATGGATGAGATGTTATATTCAACGCAGCAGGAGAGCTGGTGTATATCCGTTTTGGTTGTACCCGCATTTGTTGCTCAGAAGGTTCAGGTGCTTATCAAATGTAAGGCTGTGACCTCGAGCTTAGACTTGGAACTTCTGCAGCGTATCCTTTTGCTTTCTCCATTTCTGCCTGTTTGTCCTTTCATACATTATATCTGCAAAAAGTATTAAAATAAACACGAGAAGGTGTAAAAAACGAGAAAATATGACCAGCAGTCAAGCAAAAAATGGACCCAATGCCAACAAACTTCCACTCCTTCTCACTCCTCAACCACGCACGCACTCACATTCTTGCATTTAGCATTATTTCCTGACAATAAGCCTCTGTATGGCTTCATGGCTTTTGTAGGAATTCTGAATACACCCACACTTGACAAGCTGGATGTGTGTGATTATGTTAGCAATTCAAAACTTCCACACCAGATACTTAGGTCAGGAAATAATAAAGAACTGCTGGATCAAGCAATGCCACTTAATGCTGAAGAAACACACATGGTTTTAATATAATAGTGCTGTTCAAGTTTCGCTAACAGGATATTGTGACAAACAAGAACTGCATGAAATAAAGAAAATTATTGTTTTTTGCACTTTTAATACATATAATACATAATACATATAACATTAATCTGCTAGTAAAAGAGGGTTGGCACTATATTACACAGCAAAGGCCATGTACTGTATTCATTGAGAGGCAACAGAATACATCATTAGATTGGGCAGAAAAAGAAAGTCAACACACAGCCAAATCCCAATAGGGAGGTATGGGGGAAAGCTTACACTTTTCCAACACTGCTTAAGTTTATACTCAGATAAGTATTACAAGTGTTGGTTGTCAAACACCAATACTGAGACATGCTAGATTGAAAACACATTATGTGAATAAAACACAAGGTAAATACTGATCACATGGATTTATTTTTTGCCAGCTTTGGACAATTGTATTTAAGGTCTTTATCTTACCATGTAAAATGCTATCTGAGAACATATGCTGTGAATTGGCACTATATAAATAAAAACTGAATGATTGAATGAACTGAAAGCATCCTAAAGGATTACTTGCCTGAAGACAACATGTTGCATTTGAGAATGTTGGATACTCTTGCTAAATGGTTAATGTGAATAGGAATGCACTCAAAAAGTCATTTGCATGATGGAGTGAGTGCAGGAGTAGCAAAATCATCTGACAACAGCGACTTTCTCACAGTGACAGAGCTACATTGTTTTTGGACGTGCTTTCTGAAGTACAACAGATTCTTTGGTTTAAAACATGCATCTTAAAGTAAGTAGTGCCGTTTAAGTATTGTTCCTGAAAGTCAAGTATCATGGCAGCATTAACACTGCGCAGTTTCAAACAATACCTGCCACTGCTCTGATCAGTGTGCAGGTTCCGAAAAGCCTGACTTCATTTCTTCAAACACTTGCTCGGAGGGCAGAAATTGCAAGCTGCACTTAAATCTGAGTTTGAAGTCTAACAGCAGGTCAGCAGTTACAACAATAATACTTTACAAAAGTAGTTGAAATGACGCCTCAAATATACAGCAACTAATCACCTCTGATTATGTGTTTAGTGTCTCTGAGCTGAGTTCTGCTTTCTCATCTTTTCCTCCAGCACTGAAATTGTTGTTGATGATACAATATGTCAAATAGTGTTGTACATTCCTCTCACACCAAGGCACTCCTACCCTTCCCCCATTTGTCTCCCCACGCTAACACCAGGATGGCAGCAGGCTTCACCACCCTCTGGGCTTTTGCTTTTATCATATCAAGAGGTGTCTGCCTGTAGGACAACAGATAAAAGAAAGACGAAGGGCAAAATGGAGGAGAAGATGGAAGAGGACTTTGCAGGGGAAAAAAGGGGTGAACTATAGGGAAGGGCCAGGGATAGGCTGGTGATGGGGCAGTTAGTAGGAAAATGTACAACACATCAAGCTGTTTTCAACTAAAGGAAAATGTGGGATGTTGAATGTACATTTAACAGTTTCCCTGAGGGTCTACCAAACGGATCAATAAAGTTGTATCTATCTATTTTATCTTTTATCTATCTATTCTCTGGGGTAGCAACTTAGAACCAGAGTTACAGTCAGTAACTATTATTTGCTATTTTTGGTGCATTCCAAGGAGACTCTGCTTAGACCCCCAAGTGTGGAAATCCAATCTCAGTATTGGACTCAAACTCTGCATGCAACTAATGACAGATTCATTGTAAAATTTATGTGTGATTGTTTAATATATAAATTAGTACTCAATTATGTCAAAACAGGCCAGAATTTTGGCATGATAAAAGTCAAAGGCCTAATCAACAATTACAATTTATGTCAGTTCTATTAGTTATCATTTGTAAATGGCATACTGTTGCTGAGTTTAAAAATTTATTTTTGATATAGAACAGTTCACAAACTACACTGCTGCCCATAACGTTGGAATAAAATATTTTTTTTTACCTCTTCTCATGAAGTGATGTGATTTATTCTTGATAGATAAAGCGTATAACTTCTCAAAGTTTTATTGATATCACAATATACATACAATGCATATCACAATAATAATTAAACCACAATTAACTTTTGCAAACTGTGTTTGCAGCAGCTGATTTTCTGGGCTCTTGATATACAACAGCTGCAGTGATTCCAGCAAAACAGTGGTCAAGGTTGCAAGCTGTTGCTCTGCTAAATAGGAGCACAATATCAATTTAGCAACAAGAGCCAAGAAGCGCAAGCACAAAAGACCTCGATAAAAAAAATAAAAAAAATAAAAAATCAATTAGTGGGAACAAGATGTCACTTTACTTTCAGTGGAGCGTTGTATGAACTCATACAGTCCAAACATGCTGATGTTCTTGTGGTGGAAATGTGGTACATCTGGTCAAGAACTAGGATTGGCGTAGTGAGATAAATACTTAATTTTGCTATAAAAAATAAGGTTCTGACACTTTGTGCCTGCACAATTGTTCATTTGCTATGCATTCCTGGCAATGTGGGAGTCCCTCTATCCCATAGTACAACATCATAAAGAATGCTAGGAATGAGAGCTATAGATTACGTGCATAACTCTTGTCCTTAGAGTAGCATAAGTGATACATTTCAACAGACAGCCCTTCTTGAGGCTAAACGAGGTGCTTATTTTAGATGATACTGCATTGTAGCACAGGATACTTAAGGGGGTTCTACTGGGCACAGGCATCATGATCACCAGCCAGTTAGGACTGGCATATTGAGATAAATATTTCTGAGGTATGCGAAGCAAGGCATATGCCATTGTGAGACATCTTTCTCATGCTAATCCTTAGATTACATGAGGTATATCATTATTTTACCAGGGTTTCTGTTGTTAAAGGAAAGACTAAAATAATGACTAAAATACAGTTAATTAACACTACATGTTAGCTAGTAGTTACGCCACAGCCATTTCCAAGCTTCTGCTCTGCACCGTTAAAATACTGGTTTTATACACCAAACAGGTAACATACAGTCACCATTCCCAGAGTGGCTGCTGCAAGACTACACTTCCACTATAATCAGTGAAACTGGCTACACCAGATGTATGAGCAGGGTCTGAGTGGTGTGTAGATACCACGGAGATCTGTGCTGCAAACGTAAAAATAGAGCAGTGTTCTATTTATATGGTTTTTATGGTGTGTGCAGCCCTTTTACACAGAAATAGGTCATAAAGTGTCTGGATTTTAAAAATGAAACTACCACTACACAGGAAATGACAACTTTGTAGAAGAAGAAGAAGAAGAAGAAGAAGAGTCATTAGGCTGAAAAATCTAAACAAATCCATCATAAAGATAACAAAAACATTAAGTGTGGCCAAATCAACTGTATAGTACATTTTTACAACAGTTGGCCAGATCAAAAACACTCTGTAGGAGGTGTATCTGTGTCAAAGCTAATTATTATGAAAAGATCTCACCAGAGTGAATACAGAAGGTTCACCACAAGGTGTAAACCTTTGGTGAGCCTCAAAAACAGGAAGGCCAGATTAGAGTTTACCATCTAAAAGGGGCCTGTGCAGTTCTGGAAAAAAACATTCGATGGACAAGTGAGACAAAAATTAACTTGAATGATGGGAAGAGAAGTGTATGGAGAAGGGAAGGAACTGCTCAAGATCCAAATAGATCCATAGCACCTCATCAGTAAGGCATGGTGGAGGCAGTGAAATAGCGTGGGCATGTATGGATGCCAATGAAACTGGTTCGCTTATTTAATAATGATGTGTCTGCTGACAAAAGCAGCAGAATGAATTCTGAAGTGTTTCGGGCAGTATAATCTGCTCATATTCAGCCAAATGTTTCAGAACTCATTGCACGGCGCTTCACAGTGCAACCAAATAGTCTTTTAAGGTAAAGAATTGGAGTGTTCTGCAGTGGCCAAGTCAATCACCTGACCTAAATCCAATTGAGGACACACTTCACTTGCTGAAGACAAAACTGAAGGAAAATGAACAAGCAGGAACTGAGGACAGCCGCAGTAGAGGCCTGGCAGAACATCGCCAGAAACGAAACCCAGCGTCTGGTGATGTCTACGGGTTTGAGACTTCAGGCTGTCATTGACTCCAAAGGATTTGCAACCAAATATTAAAAGTAAGACTTTGATTTATGATTGTTAGTTTGCCCAATTACTTTTGTTCCCTTAAAAAGGTGAGGGCACATATAAAACGTGTTGTAATTCCTATACCGTTCGCCTTGATATAAATAGCCTCAAATTAAGGCTGAAAGTCTGTACTTAAAACACATCTTGATTGTTTCATTTCAAGTAGATTGTAGTGATGTACGGAGCCAAAATGCTGACAATTGTGCCAATTTCCAAATATTTATGGACCTGACTGTAAGTCAGACACTGTAATTGGAGGATTTGCAGTTGTTAATGCTGATGAACTCTTGTCTTTCACAGACCAGGAGAGGGCAGTGCCTGTAATAATGACAGACTGTTTCAAGGCAGGTGAGAACGACGGAATGGTTGGTTGTGTCAAAAACAGCGCAGAGGCTGAGAAATATGAAAAGGTTTAAGCTGCCAGTCATTAGTGTTTAAAGTCATTAGTGACGTTGAGGAGAGCTGTTTCAGTACGTAGTTTGAGCAGAATCCAGATTGGAAAGATTCATACAGGGTGTTGGCAGAGAGGCGGGCTTTGAGTTGTGATCCAACAGCACATTCCAGTAATTTAGACAGAAAGGGGAGGTTGGAGATTGGTCTGCAGTTATTTGGAATGTCAGGATTTAGACCAGGCCTTTAAGAATACAGGTGACAGCGGCAAGGTTGAACGAGACCGGGACAAAGCCAGGAGACAGTGAGAAGTTTATAGTTGTGATGCTGAATGGGAATAGTGTAGTACAGCAGCCTTTGACAAACTTTGAGGGGATGGGGTTCAGGATGCTGGTCTGGTCTGAAGGGAAGACTGGAGAAAACTGGGATAGGGGCTGGCAGGTTAAGGGAGGGCAGGTAAGTGGAGGGGGAGCAGATGTAGACAAGGTTAGCTCGTTGTAGATGGGGTCTACTTTGGTTTGGAAGAATGACAGAAAGGAGGTACATTTGTTGACTGTGAAGGACAGGTAATTGTTCTCTAAGGAGTTGAGGAGTTTGTTTAGTGTAGTAAATAGTGCTTCGGGGTCATCATAGCCAGACTGTATTAGTTAAGAGTAGTAGATGGATAGAGTGTAGAGTTGTGAATGAACTGTGTGACCTATTATATTGCAGAGTCTTTGTAATCAAGGGGCAAAGGGAAAGTTGGCATGTTGAGCGAAGCTGAATCATTTAGATATTCAAATGGATTGGGTGATTGTTGTTGAGTCTGTAGAGTCAATGTGGATGTTGAGTGAAGAGAGCTGGGTCAGAGAGGAATGACAGGTTTGGCTTGACAGACAGGTAGACAACAGCCATAACAATCTGTGTAGGGCAGGCGTGTTTGAAAGCCAGGTGTTTGAATGATGGAGCAGATGGGATGGATATGAGGCTGGTCTTTGTGTCTCGTCTGTGTATCACAGCGATGCCACCACCTCAGCCCTCAGAGCGTTGTTTGTTGATGTAGGTGCATTCATTTGATGTGGTCGGGTTGAGTGAGAGATATTCTAGTGGCTGTTGCCATGTTTCAGTAGGACAAAGAAAATCCAGTTTATTGTCCAATATGAATTTGTTGAAAATGCCACTGTTGTTGTTCAGGGACTGAATATTGAACAGTGAGTATTTGAATTTCATATAGATTGAAATGGTGTGGATGTGCATACATATGTTATAAAGTACAAGTAAAATTTTTGGTCGTAGGTGCTCTAACTGTTTGAGTGAACATTTTTTAGAGACGGGTGTGGTCATGTCAATTTTTGCACCGTTTTCTTTGTGCCAATCTGTGGAGCAATGTTTGAAGTGCCACAATTTGAGAAATAATCTTCCTATTTCAGAATTTTTAACTCTAAAACTAATGTTGCCTATGACCCCAGATTTTACACATGATCAGCTCAATCAATATTGACCACTTAAAAAAAACAAATCAGTCAAACTGAAGATGGCCATGCGTGGGACATTCAGTGAATTAAGGCCGAACGACCCATACGCATTGTGATGACATAATGCAGGCGCTCAGCTAAACAGTGCTATGGAATGGATTGATCAGTCTGGGAAAAAACAAACTTGCGACGGGAACCTTTGTGGATGTATCTGGGTCATTGTGGCAGGCAGTGGTTTTTGATGGAGATGATGCATGTCGGAGTGGAGTAATGTTTAGTTTTAGTAGTTGTGGTGCAGAGTATTTCAGTGTCATTCCAGCCAGGGACGGTGTAGAGTTAAGCATGGATGTGCTAGCTATGGAGATACTGACCAGAATGACAGATACCACAGGATGACCCAGAGCATGACGTGAAAGGGGATGTAGAAAGTGCAGACGGCAACCAGACCGACTGGTAATATTCGCTGCTAGCGTAAGTTTCTGGCCACTTGTGATTGGAGTGGCGGCTTTGCAGCTTGCCAGCTATCATGAATGAACGCAGTCTAAGCCAATGAAGGGCAGATAGTGAGATGTGTGGCTGGTTGATGAAGATGGAAAGATTTTGTAGAGCAGGGGAGTGCCGTTCTTTGTTTCTACGTCTAAAAAAAGGAGTTTGACAGTTTAGACATCAGCTGGGGTAAAGGCAAAATCAATCAGTGCAAAGAACTAAGGCTCAGGTGGAGAAACAGAGTACAAACAACTCCATTGTCCTCTCACATCCGGGCAACATAATGCTCACTAACTCTACAGAGTCTACTGTAGTCTGTAGATGTTAACTTACCCGTACTACATAAACAAAACGAAAGCTCACCATCAAGTTTTGCCATACCCCTATGCTGTACATGAGCTGCAGGTTTTACCCGCAAAAATTACATTTCATGTTACATCCGCTCCTCAAACAATGTGCATACGTAAGACAATCAATGTCACACACTCATTCATGTCTATATAAGCTGTTGAAATGTCAGCTCTGCTGCTTCACTCTGTCAGTCTCAACAGAGCAGAAGCAGACAGGGTGTTTTCCTGCTAAGAGGCATGGACAGTGGCAGTTCAACTGCATATGAAGCTTCAGACAATGAAGCCCTTTTAGAACAAAGTTAAAATTAGGGGTTATACACTCAGGATGGAATTGACCAGCTTTGCAGCATTTTTGCTAAGAAACTACCAGACATATTCAGGGGACATGTAACATGTTTCTTCATTTCCTCAAAAGGGGAAACATTTTGGGTGCTTGAAAAAAAGTTGCCAGAATGCGAATGTATATAAAGATGGGGTTGGAACTATTGTTTCGCTATCATTGGCCATAAATTCCATGGTGACCTTTTAACATGTTGTAGTTAAAATGGTCTACAAGGAAAATAGACTTCTGCACCTCCTCCTGGCTCACTTTTAATGCTTTGGAAATCTAGCCCATAATGTGGGATTTCAACCAATTGCAACAAAGTCAGCAGTGACAACAGGATGCAGTAAATGGGAAAGCAAAGAGCACCAGCAGGAGGGGGTTATATGTTTTCAAATTCTTTTTCAAATATTTGCTTCCCCCAGATTTCTGCCTAGGGCAGCTTCAACCTACCGAAAACAATGTGGATATGCAGATACTGTCCAATGAAAGTTTAAGTTTAGTTGTTATTTTCTTTTGGGGTTTTTTTTGTTTGTTTTTTTGTTTTTTGCATTTTTAACAATATTCTTAAATTATAAATTGTTATTGCTACTACCATCAATTGCTCATAAAATTGTAAATTTGATCATGCACATTTCCATTATTACAACTCAGTCCCATCTACTGAAAAAAGTGATGATGTGATCAAAAGTTCCAGAACAGTTACTAAATGGACCTTTTATGTGCCGACTGAAACAAAACAACACTGCATCATGACCTCCTTCATGCAAAAATGATGAGGGAGTAAGCACATTCATTTTGTAAACTCGTACTAGGATCTCAGAGAAAAAGGTTCAAATTAGTGGCACATCAGCAGAATCCTCTCTACGTGCCCTGAATCACCTGGCCAAGTTCTGAGGCTGCTTCATTGGTCTTTTTGATAATATTCAGCCTTAAATCATGCCAGATGACTGAACACCTGCATGCCAGGGACCTCCTGTCCCTGCCTGCTTCTTCATTGGTATGTAGAACCAACAGACAAGCCAACATGAATGCAACACAACACACTATGGGTCATTCCTTAAGTGCTCCAGCAGGATTGTGGTCTATTACCAGTGAAACCAAACCAGTTATTTACTCCTAGTCTATAAAGAAGGTACAGCTTTTACGTTAAAATGGCTTCCTCCAGTTTTGCCTTGACGTGGTTTGTTTGCCAAGGAGAGAGGGGAAAGACTACCCAGAGCAGCAGAGTTTTTGCTGGCCCTCTGAGAAGAAGTAGCCTGCATTCACTTCCATGCTGTGCTACATTCCTGCTAGTGTACAAATCTGCATCCACAAAGACTTAAAACTTAAAATAAGGTTCTTCCCCACTTGAACTCAATACATCTCCTAGAGGCATAATATAAATGAAACTGTCCCTAAAATGCCCTAGTTTCAGAACATCTGCTTATAGACAGCAGATGTTTCATTTTTCATGAGACATCTCATATGCCGGCTGCAGTAGATGTTAGCTAGGCAGCTGTGCACAGAGAAGCCTCACATTTGCCTACTTAGTTACTGCACAACAGCTACTATGACAAGTGTGCAAGTTTTGCCTTTATTTGATCGTGCAGTTGAGAGACAGACAGGAAAGTGGGAGAGAAGAACGGGGGAAGGACCTGCGAAAAAGGGCCATGAGCAGGATTCAAACTCATGACCTCCATGTCGGGGACTATAGCCCCTGTACATGGGACGGCAGCTCAACCAGGTGAGCTATTGCGGTGCCCCGAAAGAAAGACTCCTAATGTCAGTTTTTCCCAAGTTGAAAACACAGTGATTTAATATACATGGGCTGTTTTCTATCTGTCATAGTCCATTGACCAGAGAACCATCAATGCTGCAGTTGATCTGATCATTTCACTGTAAGGTGATAAATACGGGTCATGATTAAGATTCCATCAGTTGTGCAGTCTTACAACTGAGGCTTTCTTTCTTTTCTTTTTTTTTTTCTCAAACAAGCCTTCTTTTCCAGTGTTTCTCTTTGGTTCTTCACTCATTTTGCTGTGCACATGTGGAAGCTGTACTCATGTCTCATAAATACAGTATAAGAAAAATAATCTGTGTATGCAAGGAAACTTAAACTGAAGTTAATACTGACGAACTTCTCTTGTTAATTAGTCATGGATAAGGAGAACTGTGTGAGTTCTTTTTTGTAACAGACACTAAAGACTTGTAGCATGATGTTCCTGATGTAATCTGCCTTATTTAACATCATGCTTTCTGCAATGTGACTACTGAATGCACACTTGATGCTGAAAGGACATATTGCACAGCCCCTGTTCAAAGTTAGTGAGTCTATAAACCTAAAGATTACTGATGTGATCTGAACAGATACTGATCTTATTGAAAGCAAGTTTTGCCCTGATCCATTTTACTGTGTCATCTGTCCTCTTTAAGTTTAGTATAAACCGTGGTGTCGTTGGCTTGTGCTGTGCTAGTTGTCCAGTTTTTATTGGTTGCTGTTTTGTTTTTGTTTTGTTGTTTTTTTCTCGCCTGTTAACCCTTTCAGTTGCTTTCTCTGTTGTTTTAATAGATAGATAACTTAATTGTCATTCAAGCACACATGCATTTAAAAAAACAAAAAAAACAAAAACAAAAAGTGCACAAGAATGAAATTTCGTTGCATAATGCTCTAAGCAACAGTTTAAAAAATACAGTTATCGACCATTTCCCTACTGGATTGTATTTGTCAGTTCTTGGTTTGTAAATTCTGTCAACTTTTTTATTTTTTTTATTGTGTTTTGTTTTTTTTTTTTTTTCTTTTTCATTCCCATGCTCTTGTTTGTGTTTATTTATTTTGTTTTCTTGAAAATAGTTTCTTTTCATATTCTCCAGATGCCTTTTGTTTGCTCCTCAGCCCCATTCAGCAGTTTGTGTTGAAGTTTGTCTTTGCTACCACAAATGTCTACACTTGGGTTCCTATCAGAACCCCTGTGACACTGTCTGTAAGATTCAGGGAAAGTTAATTAATGCTTATTTATGGTAATTTATGTTCTGACACATGACATCTAAAGTCAATAGGAACATCTCTCTTCACCAACAGTTACTTTAGATATCTTCCTCTTATTTCATAGGAACTACTTCATGTAGAAAGAATAAGTCTCTAAAGGGAAACCTATTTAATGTCCATGAAATTTGAGTGGGCACACATAGAGAGCATTGAGGAGTCATCTTTAAATCCATGTGACAGCAATTTGGCATGGAAGCAGACACCACCTCATAGGAGCTGATCACATGTGCACTGGTACCCAGACAGGCTGATGTCAGCACAGACCGTCGATACAGATTCTGGATTTAATACACAGCCAGGAACAGACAGGCTTTTGTTTCTGAAACAGAAAATGCCTGCTGGTGTTAGAGCTCTGAATGGCACCACTAATCGTGTTTCTCACACTACAGCAGAACCAGAACACATACCATACTAAGTCCCTACCATTACTGTATTTAATGATCAGGGTATCCATTAGTAATATTGCTTCCTTGCCAGAAATAATGTTTCCATTGCTGTTGTTTGTTGGTCTGTTTGTCTGTTAGCACAATTACGAAAAATCTAATGGAGAAAGAGAACATGGGCAAAAGAAGAATCCATGACATTTTGTCGTGGATCTGGATCACTTTCTTTGAAGTTGTGAGATAGGGCACCGGCACTGGCAGAGGTGTGGTCACTTCAAATGCCCCTGCAGTTTTCTATATTAGAGAGGGACCCACATTGGTGCAGGAGTGGAAGTGGGATGTTCGGTCTTGTTCAGCTATACACTGCCAGATGAGACAACTCTGTCCCACAGCTGTGAAACAATTTTTCAGAGAACTAAGGTATCTGAAGCTCATTTATCTTTGCAGGAATTCTGCAAAACATGGAGAAAAAGCAAAAGTGCAAAAATAATTTTTAACTCTAAATCACCTCTCGGCTCAAAAACATTTGGAGAAAATACCAACAGCGCAAACAGACGATCAAAGGCCTTATGCACCGATTAGGAAGATAAAACAATTAACTGAGCATACATTTAGACACTTAATCATATTATTATACTATTAAGTCTTACAAAGTTATACTGGAGTGCTACACTTTGTTAAAAATGAGTTTAGCTCATTATAACCAGGCTGAGGAGTGGATATTGAAATTTACTTTGTCCTTCATGTCAACACTTGACTTTTCATATTCATATAACATTTATGCTTCTGTTAATTGCATTAGTCTAAACACAACCTTTTTTTCATTTCACAAAATGCAAAACCTGAAAAAAAAAAATAGTCACCCCTATTACTTGAAAGTTCTTTCTTGGTTGTTCAACAGATATATCAGTTGGTACTTAAAATCTATAGTAATGCAGTAAGCAGCTCTACTCAACAGAAGTGAACAAATGACCAAAATGATTTTTAAAAAGTATATGACCAACAGTATAATTAACCACAGCCATCATGTAAGATAGTTGGTTGATTGCTGGCAGTAGCTCATGGTGAGGAACTGAATGAAAGACACATCTTCACTGTGCAGTTAAACTTCACCCATCAGCAGTTAGATTTTACCACGACCACATCAGCAGACAGGAGAGGTATAGAAACTGAACACTACTGTACACATGACTCTTCTCTTGAACAGAGCAATGTCAATCTTTGTCCTTTGTGATTCTCACACTTGTGTTTCTTTAATAAAACCCCCTCCCTTCCTTATATTTTCTCCTTTACCACTGCATCCTTTAACAAAAGCAACAGAGGACTACAAATACAAAACACTGATACAGCCAACAAGAGGATGTGTGAACTGACAGACTTTCAGTCACACGCAAACGAAACAATGCAGCTCAAGCAAACACTGTGTTGTTGTGGACTTTTTTGATGATTATTATCTATTCCAGGTGAGTCCTAAGGATGACATTGTTAAATGGTCTATCCATTTATATGGTTTTAGTATTGCTGTATTTCTTCATCAGCATATTATGCATCACATTTATTCTGTGTTGTATGCAGTTAGACATTTAGTTGCTCTCTTGGAAATTACTTTAAAAAATAATAAATTGTTGTCAGTAATGAAAGCAATACTAACATGCCAACCTTAATGAGACAGAGACATCATATCAATATCATATTTAACAAAGTACTAAATCTCTTACCAGAATTTTCTGCAGTGTATTTTGTGATGATGAATTTATTCCAGCAAAAATCTCAACAACTACTGAATAGACACTTTTAGTGACCCTCTGACCCTTTTTCTCATGCTATTCTCAAGGTAGAATGTCTCTTTCACCAACATGTTGATCCATGATAATTAGCTTGAAAACTAATAGCCGAGTCCAGGGGTTGGCAACCTTAAACACTCAAAGAGCCATTTGGATCCGTTTCTCACAGAAAAGAAAACACCAGGAGCCAAAAAACCCTTTTGACATCTAAAATGAAGATAACACTGCATATATCGTTTTTTACCTTTATGCTATGTGTAAAAAATTATAGTGTGTGGCATTTATGAAATCAATGAACTGCTACAGAAAAAAATGAAATGTAATTTCTGCAACAAAACATTTGAAACTCTGAAAAAAAAGACACTGGGTTAAAGGTCACTTTCAAACAAAATACTCAATGTCTATTTAAATTCTCCTCGTATTTATGAAATAAAAAGCCGAACTTAAATTATCCACCTGCAGCAAGTAAAAATGACATCTGGTTGTCCTGCTGATTGCAGCTGGGACTGCTGACCAGACTCCTGACCGCCTGTGAGTGCTTTAGGACGGGAGGAGCTCATGGCAGCACCGCTGCTCACTGAGGACAGTAACTGCAGAACGATACGCGTTTTAACATCAGAGTCTCCAAAACACCAGAAAGATTCACTACATTTGTCGCTAGTCGCTTTTGACAAAAAAGTCGCCAAGAGGATTTGGAAAGATGCCAGATTTAGTGAGAAAGTCACCAAGTTGGCAACACTGCTCGTGCCAGCGGGTGTTTGAGCGACAAAAAATGAAACACATTTTATTTTAATGTTACAAAATCACCATCATAATCTTCAAATTTAGAATCAGATCTTAAAAACTAAAAAACTAAATAAAACAACTCTAAATTAAATACCCGTTATGTATTTTCCAAAGCCACAAGGAGCTGCGGCAGAGGTATGAAAGAGCTGCATGTGGATCCGGAGACGCAGGTTGCCGACCCCTGGTCTAGAGGAAGGCTCTAGATAACTACTTGGATGACTCATGATAAAGCCCTTTGATATTTATGATTACATTGATTTCCATTACATATTAGACAATATGTAATAAAAATCAATGTAATAATAAAAATCAAAGGCACAGCCTTACGATAGACCAGCGATCTGTCCAGGATGTACCTTTCCTTCCCCCTAAGTCAGCTGGGATAGACTCCAGCTCTCCCACGACCCAACAGAGGATAAAGCTGTGTACAGATGATGGATGGATGGATGGAATCTCTGGCACAACTTGTGGGATGAACTTTAACATTTTAGCTTTTCAACAGCGAAGGTTGTAAAAGTAGCAAAATGATGAGTGTAGTTAATTCTATTCAAACCATAACATCTCGAGTCCAAAGTTTCAAATTGTTTGTTGTGTTTTTATTCTATTCAGCCGAATGCATTGGTGGAAAACTGTGGGCATCCAGCCACAAAAAGAGATTTACAGAAACAAAACATGCCAGAGGACATCCCTTCCAACAAACAAAAACACACTGTGTCCAGACAGAGCTGCTGTGTACAGACAAACAATGGTTTAAAGCTATCAGTCTGTATTTCAGTCTGCCCATTTGGCAAAGGTTTTACATAGAGCGATTGTGTGACAAGAAAAGCAATGTTAGGTTACTATTTCCTGTTACAATTTGTGATCGTTAAAGAGTAACTTTACATTGTGTGTGTCATTTAAACTTTTCTCAAAAAAGTGTAAGCCCTGTGCTTTTGGTGAGCATGTGTGCATGAACAGGTCCCTACCTAAAACAGACTGGTGTTAACTGTAGTTGAGAAACAAAATTATCTTATCTACTATATGACATCTATACTTTGTTAGTATACTGTATTTGTAATTGTCCAAACACTAGTGTCACTTCAGACATAATATAGTTTTGTTTTTTAATGCAGTAAAACAAATGGGACAGATGATTTTACTGTGTATGTACGTGCATGAAACAAAAATACTGAAACTAAATATTAAGTGCCACTGAATTTTGCTGTGCAAAAAAATGCCAAGATGAAGGATTCTTCCGACCCTGATTCATGTCAAAGATTTGTAAAGAAATACCTGCAGCCCTTCACTGAGGATAGTGGTTGACCAGAGAGGTGCGCCTCAGTCTTGCAAGAATAATATATCTTTTTATTTATCTTCTGTAGCAGAATAGGGAGAGATGAAGATGACTAAGTCATAATGACTAGCTGTTTTAACAAAGGCAGACTTGTGCAAAAAGTAAGGCAAGTGCATCACACCAAAAACCTTCACATATTGCCTGACATTAACAATAATCATCCAATGCCTTATATAAGGCTTTTCCTGTAAAGAAATTTCAGGTAACATTGAAGTAACAATTAAAGCATATCAATATAAACATAGCATACCAAGGGCCTAGTTAGTAAAGGAATAATGGCCAATCACTGCACCATGTTTTTAACACAAATTGTGTTAAATTGGTTGATGCTTCTTTCTTTCATTGAACAGTGCATTAAAACGTTGGCTGGGGCATGACACTACCACATTACAAGACCTGTTTCTGTAAAATAAAACCTGAGGTAGAACAGGTGCAATTCAGCCCTGGAATCTTAAACTCAGCAAATCCAGGTCATCTCCCTCTGCATGGTGTCCTCATTTGAGGTCTGCTTCCCCTTCACACAAAGCTATTTAAACACCATAAATGTTAGATCAAGAACACTATGTTTCATTGTCACTGCATGCAGAACCTTGTATCCTGATTTCTCCTGGCAGCCTCAGAGGGTGAGGGAGGGTTGGAGGGAAAGAGGTTACCTGAGGCCAAATGCTAAAACTGACTTAAACATACACATCTCTCTCCACCCACTCTCAGGAGTATGTAGGGAAATAGGCGAGTGCATGCTGACTCAACATTACTGAACCCTCTACTTCTACAGTCCTGAAACCCTGAAAGAACACATTGTGACAGCATCTTATACACGCTTGTGTAAGAATGGAGAAACATTAAATTAAATGATCGTCCTAAAGTCGTTCTGTTTTACTTTATTAATTACAATTCATTTTTCCATCACTGACTTTGACATAGGGGGGTTAGTTTTGTTTTTGTTTTTGAAAGTGGTCTTCGTACCTTCCCGTACACCACTGGTTCTAATAATTTCAGTCTCATCTGAAAATCAATGTGAAATGTGTTTCGATATAGCTAATCTAAGTGGGTTGATTGCTCTGAAAACCAATGATCTGCTGCTCTTCCTGCCCTCTTCAGAAAGAACACACTGTCTGTATCAATCAAAATGTGATTTGCAGCTGCAACTGGCAGGTCAGTTTGAGCCACATGACTATTAGTTAGTTAGAAGTTACATCCCACCTGGGTTGAACTGTCAATGGCTTGTAAAGCTGCGGGGTTAACGAGTTGTTTACAAGTTGTTGAGAAATGACAGAAGTGAACATCTTTATATCTTGATAGATTTTCTTTCACACCTCCAAGTTTATAACAAGCACAAAAACACTAACGCAAGCACAAAATGCACACACATATAATAATAATATAATAATAATAATAATAATTGCAATTTTAAAGAGCAAAAGTTACTGTCTACACCTTGCCTGTTTTGTCTGACGAACTGGGTCTCAGCATTAATGTCGATGCTACATAGACATGTCCCACATTAGGGCGGGACATGTCAAGGTGGGAGCTGTGACCAACTTCCTCAGTCCCTGTGCCACTCCCACTGTGGCACAGGTTACACACCTCACTTGCTGAACATCTACTCATGCATAGATGCTAAACACCTCACATTGCAGGCTGCAGTAGATACTGAGAGGTGGCTACAGTTCTCTCAGACAGGGGAGTGAGCAAAACTAATTTTGAAAAGAGTCAAATAGTAATATTCACATTCCTCTTGCTCTGCCTACAGAAGATTCATTTTTTACGAGCAGAGCGCATTTTTAAATGTAAATATCACAGTTGATGGTGTTCACATAATGGTGGGAAGTGAAAATCATGATTGTGAATAACATTCTTTATGTTTTGCAGCCCTATACTGTGTGAGCCATTGTAATTGAATGCATTGCATTTTTTTCTTTGTCAGTTCAGTCGGCATCTTCCTGCCTGCACCAGGCGTCATGAGTCGGGTCTGTCCCTCTCTACTGGCAATCTATTATTTCTTAAAATAACAGTAAAATAATCAGCTACTGACTGCTTTATCATTGGCACGCACAACCGTTAAATAGTTTAATAAATGGTTTTATGCACCAGGTAGAGACAGACTGACAGAGGCATGGAAGAAATAAAAGTACAACTTTCTACCACTGTGGCTACTGCAGTAGCTAACTGCACTGGTTAGAGCGACACCAACACCAAATGATCATTATGCACTTGCTGTATACCACTTGAAACTTTAACTTGCACACTCTCAAAAAACCATTCTGGTCGCAGTCTGGAGCTCTATACACAAATAAACACAGTAAACCCAGACAACACTGACACAGGGACTCTGCCATATGGCAAAAACTGCTCAGGAACAGCTTGAAGAACACAACAAAAAGCCAAAGGGGTTGATACAGTCTCCAGATATTCCAGATCTCAATCGAATGTATGTAATCATTATCTTTCAAAGGTCCTACATAACTGTATTAGGTTGTCTTTCATATATGTATTCTGATACATGATTGCCTGCTGTTGGGGTGTCATTAACTGTTTCCCACCAGAGAGAAATTCAATAGGCCTGACCTTGTGTGTTTGAGTAAGAATGAGAGAGTGCCAGTATGCTTTCTATCCCAATACCAGCTGAAAATCTGATGCCTAGCTACTGGTCAAGTGTGTGAAAATGAAGCTTTAAAAAAAAAAGAAAAGAAAAGAAAAGAAAAATCACCCAATGTGTCTGTAAACTACAGACGACTCCACATTTGAGCTGAAAAAATTAAAAATAAAAAAAAAAAATCTTACCTGAAGGCCCCTGCGTCTCAAAATACTTGAGTCATCCATGGTAATGTGAGTTTAGGTATCTTTTCCTTTTTGGTTTTTCTTCACAAGTTACAAAGTTCAGGCACTTCCTAGAAGTCTGTTCACATCGAAGAAGTTACATCATAACGTCTTTCCTTCTCCTTGCTTTGTCCATCAACTGTCAGACACTAAACAAGTGGTCCTTTATTTAGGGGACTGTACTGTTGACTCCTCTGTTAATTTTCCACATCCGTTTTCTCTTCAGTGCTTCTTCAAATGAGAACCTTAGGTCTTTGAAATTCATTCCCGTACATACTTCCTGTAAGTTGCCTCTGTTCAGCAAAAACAAATCTGTGTCAAAATACGTGAGACTCCGTATATTCAGTTAGTGCCGGACACACCCCTCCAACTCTCTCTCACAGAAGTAGTCTCTGGTCCAGTGTTTAGCTCTTATCTGTTTTCCAACTCTCAGTTTTCTTGTTATCCTTCTCCGTCTGCCTCTCACCCTTAAGGCACTAGACCAGAAGAGACTCCATTCCTTTCATTATTAATGGGCAGCTAAAAATTAATGATGACAATGGGGCCTCAGGGGGGATAAAGGGATGGAGATAGAGACTAAAGGGAGGCAAAACAAAAATGGGGAAGGCACCAGCTTGCTGCCCTCTGACTTAATGAGCTGAGCCGTGGCAAGGTCTCGATGTCGCTGCAAAATCACATGAAGGGAGCCGCCTTTCAGGACTTTCTTACAACAGGGGTGTCAGTCAGGACAGATACACACTAAGTGCATGCTGTGGTTAGTAAGGGTGAGTTCAGAGTTGAGAAAAAAAAAATCAACAAAATGCAAAACCACAAAAATCACAACACACGCTGCATACATTTAACTCTATGAGATGACTTGTTGTAAATATGCGCTATACAAATAAAACTGAACTGAATTGAATTGAATTGAATTAACTCGGCTAGACTCACTGGTAAACGGAGGGTAGACTGAAAACAAGAGGGTGTTTGTTTGCTGGCAGCAATCTACCTAGCAAGACAGCACCTTGCATCCTTCTCCATGCCAACTAGCCCAGCCAGATTCCATTTGGTCAAAGCCAACAAGAGCTTAGGGACGCCCACACACACTCATCCACACACACAGACACACTCACAACTGTCAACCCCACATGCTAACCTATCACACAGACTAGTCATCTCTTCATGTCTGCCGGCCTCTTCTGCGCTTCCTCTCGCATCATTCAGGCTTTTGTGTTGCTGCAAAAGGCTGCGGGAAGGAGAAGATCCGCCCCAGCTGAGTAATAAAAAAATAGGAGGAGTGAGGGAGGAAGGACGAGATGTTGTTTTTCTCGTTCTGAAAGAAGAGGTGAATTCTGAGGATATCCCTTCCTTTTCTCTTCTTTCTCCTGCTCTTCAAATCACTGCGTCTTCTCTGTTGTTGCCTTTCTTTGCTCTCTGTCACTGCTCACATGCTCTAACTCCTCCCCAGGTCTTTCATCACACGCTCACCCTCTCTCCACCTCTCTCTTTCCCTCTGTGCGGAGGCGGCCAATCAGGTCCAAGCAATAGACAGAGACTTTGCTCACGATGAATGGAGGGAGGAAAAGCACTCCGCCTCCCCCTCCCTCTCTTTACTGTTCCGCACTGTGTCCGTCACATCACACACACACACACACACACACAGACACACACAGACACACACACACACACACACAGACACATACACACACACACGTGTGGTTCTTTTATTATTTCATACAGATAAATTAATAATTAATGCATTAATCAGAGGCTCTGGGTGATTGCTTATTAAATATGATGAATTCAAAGACAGTCAGGACTTCTTTTATTTAATATTTAGTGTTTCCAGTGACGTGATAGTGAGCAAAAATATGCAGCCATATAAAAAAATATGTAGTCAAACATGACACCTAACCAAATGGAATTAGAAGTTATGGGCATGAACGTGCTGCTATACCAACGCCCATTTTCTGGTCTTAGACACTGAAGCTGGCTGCAGGGATTTGTGCTGATGTTTGATGATAATATTTGGCTCGTGTCAGGCTACAGCCACACAAACACAACCTCACGATTCGTATATTAGCTAAGTTTCAGGAATACCCTCTACACATACTAACAAACCTGAAAAGGTACATTACATGACCATTGACATATACCAATATGTAGGGGCCAGTGTTCACATAAAAGGGGTTGCAGAGCAACTACACGGCTAGAACAGCAATGGCATAAAGTATCATATACCACTTTATTGTTGCAAAGTGATTACGCTGAATCAGAGTTGGTAGACAAAATAGGTGATTTGAAGACATTACTCTGGTGTGATAGACTTTTAATTGTATTTTTGACCACTAGACTAAATAGTTAATGATCAATTTGATTAATTGATTCAATTTTATGAATTTAATTATTAGTTGTTAGTCGAGGAAATACTCATTTTTCTAGAAATGAATTATTTTCATCATTTTGAAGTTGATTAGATGGATGGAGGATGACAGAGAAAATAAAAAAACAGCCCATCTAAACCAGGATGTTATTTCTAACTGGTCAGCCTCCTCCACAATAAACAGAGACACACAGGGAGCAGAAAAGAGAAAAAAGGAGAGAATGAGGACAGCAAAGCAGATACAAAGATGAATGGAGGCAGAGATTTAGCTATACAGAAGAAAAAAGGCAGAGTGTCTGGTGTCCTCCTACACTCCACATAGAGCGATGTACTGATGACTCACAAAGACGAGGGTTGTTGATGAGGAGGGGTGGATGGGTTGAATAACTTTAGAAAAATACCACTAGATCTTTAACAGATGGAGCAGAGAAGCTCTCTATTAGTCCACTAGTGAATGAAAGTATATACTGTGATTGCACAGCATAAACAGAACATATTATGTGTCTTTGGACAGATCAGTCCACTCAGACGCCATGGTGATGGCGGCGCACATAGACACAGCGCCCCCTTCAGGAGACAACGAAAGCGAACGTTTTGAGTGTCTTACCTATCCCAGACGTTCTTTCCGCAAAACTTGCAGCTGGGAGACTTTTCTGGGCATCAGGTCAGTGAACAGCGCTGAAATTGCAGCAATCGGTTGTGATTGGACATGCTGCACCAATGCGGAGTCCGATCGGAGACTACGCCAGCAGTTACCCGAGAAAGAAGGAAGTGCAAACGGTACAACGTAAACAAAGGAGGAGGCAGAGAGCAAGGATCCATGCTAGGCTAAAGGCTAAACCCTCCAGACCAGCAGAACCGTCGCGCCTACTCTTCAATGTCTGCTCCCTCCACAACAAGCTGGACGAGCTATGTTTGCTGAGAGAAATCCACAATCCAAAAATGTCCAACTTCTGAAAAGTATGTTCATTTATGGGCTGCAGGGTAGCACTGCCCCCGGTGGGGGCACCGGAATCTTTCTGCGTGCAGTGTGGGTTCTCTCCGGGTTCTCCGGCTTCCTCCCACACAGTCCAAAAACATGTTGAGGTTAATTGGTGATTCTAAATTGTCCGTAGGTGTGAATGTGAGTGTGCTTGGTTGTCTGTCTCTAAGTGTAGCCCTGTGATAGACTGGTGACCTGTCCAGGGTGTCCCCTGCCTTCACCCTAAGTCAGCTGGGATAGGCTCCAGCCCCCCGCGACCCTAGTGAGGATTAGGCGGTGTAGAGATAATGGATGGATGTTCATTTTTACTCAGTACTTTTGTTAGGGCTGCTTTGCCATAAACTTCAATCAGTCTATGGCACTGCTGAGGTGTCCTTTAGGCCCAGGTTGCTTTGATAGTAGCCTTCGGCTTGTATTGACAATACCCCATATGGAGGGTTCAGGTCAGGTGAGTTGGTTGGCCAGTAAAGCACAGTAATATCATGTTCAGCAAACCATTTGCCACTGCCAAATGAATTTGGTCATTTGGTAGATTGGTATCTCAAGGGGCAATTACTTTTTCACATAAAACATGGTAGGACTGGACAGCATCTTTCCTTCAATAAATGAAATTGTGATTTAAAAAAGTGCATTTTGTGTTTTCTTGATTTATCTTTGTCTCATATTAAAATTTGTTTGATGATCTGAAATGTTTCAAGTGTGACAAATATGCAAAAAGAGAAGGGGGGGCTAATACTTTTCACAGCACTGTATATATGTGTGTCTAAAGTTTCCTCTGTTTTATCCTTCTCTAACTCTTGTTCTTTCCAGCACAAGATCCACAGGAGGATTCAAGAGGCTTGGGTTTGTGCCTGGTGGCTTTTGATGCATTGACATCTTGCCTCAGTCCATTCCTAGTGAAGCTCGCCAGAGGTCTTGAATCAACCTTTCTTGACAATCCTTTTAAGGCTACAGTCACTCCTGTTGCTTGCGCACCTTTTCCTACCACACTTTTCTCTTACAGTTTTCCATTAATGTGGTTCAATACAGCACTCTGTCAACAGCCAGCCTTTTCAGCAGTGACCTGTGGCTCCTTGTGAACGGTGTAGATGATCGTCTTCTGGACAACTGTCAAGTCAGCCGTCTTCCCCATGATTTTGGTTGCACTCAACCAGCCTGAGAGGTACATGGCATCCATACTGTCTGAACAGTAATTTACTTAAACAAAATATTTGTAATATTTTAAGATATGTTTTGTTTATTGTTTTGTATTTTCCTTTTTTGAGCTGTAGGCCATAATTATCAAAATTAAAACTGAAAAATGCTTCAAAACATTTCAATTTGTGTGTGATGAGTCTAGAATATATTAAAAATTTACACAGTTAATCAGAATCAGAATCTTTTTTTATTGACAAGTGAGCTTGCACACACAAGAAATTAGCTGTGGTGAATGAGACTAATAAATGATAACATTTAAGTTTTTGGGGGGGGGTTTGTTTACAATATTTTCATTTGTTGGGATGCACTCGTATTTCTACAATTCTACAATTTCATTTGGCAGACGCTATTTCCAGCAGCTGATTAATCCACCTTTCGTGTTCTACTGAGCATTTCAAGTAGCAGGATGGTGTATGTGGCGAGTAACAATAAAACAGGCTCTATGTTCATAGTAATCATTACTGGATGAAATGGAGCTCTGTGGCAAAAAGGGATACGATAAATCAGTCTTTAAATACACCCACACTACTTGCTAGGATAGATTGTTTTTGTTTTTTGTTTTATTTATTTATTTTTTGTTAACAACAAGAAATAGAGGATATGACTAGTCTTATTCTGTAAAAAATAACTACATGCTGTGGGAGCCACCAAGTGTGAAATTTGCTACTTGTGTAGGATATACATCAGAGAGATTCCGATAAGATGCCAATTTAGAGTTACATCTGTAAGGGGGATATGTTGTATTTTTAGCTTTTGCTCAGCAGTTTAACATAATACAGGTCCGGAACTCAATTGCTTGCAAAATGTGTATTATTGAACCACTTGTTAATGTTACTGCTACCTAAAGATAGAGAGATACTGTGAAGCACAAGATGCTCAGACACCAGAGTGTTGAGAAAAAGGATTAAAGAGTGACATGGAGGAGGGAGAGATATGTGAAACAGGACTGTGTTTTTCTCTGCATCAGACAAAACTAATCAAACCAAAACTCGTGCTTTATTTAAGATGTCTGCTGTATTGGAGGTGAACTGAAGTGGAGACCCTGTCAATAATACAGGGCTGCTCAGAGCAGTGTTTTCCTTCATTAGTTTTACCTCTTTCAGGTTTTACATTTAAACAAATTAAATAAATAAAACAAAGTGGTGTACCCAACAACCCTGTTTGATTTTAACAGGAGAAACAGCATACAGACCATGGCAGGTCTGTTTTTGGGTGACAGCATCAGGCTTGTTGATCCCTATCGAAACTAGAGATCCAGTTACTTGACCTTATGCATGTCTTTACAACAGACTAAGGATAACAACAAGGCAAGAGTGTGATTCATTGTGACAATTACTGTAAGTTTAGCACATTCAAATGGTTGTGAGGTTCAGGGTGAAAAAAGGTAAGGTACGCATAAACAGACATCCTAACCATCCCTTACGACCAGAGTTCATAACAGATATTTTTACACTGGAAAGTTATTGTTTTCCATCCACAATGATGTTCAGTGTAGCAAATTATGTAGGAATAAGTGAACCCTGGCCATACTCTCTGACCATCACAGTAAATAGGAATTTACTCTGGATATAATTTCTCTACACATGATGAACCAGAGGAAATGTAACATATTTTGTTGCTGCTCATGTGGACCAGAAAAGCAGATGGTTGCTTGAAACAATTTCTGACACGTTTCAGACTTGTGGAGCTGAGAAACACAGATATGAACCTATTACCATTAATTGCCTAGTCATTTGCAAAAACAAGCACATAAGCACAAAGTTACCAAAGTTTCCTTAAGCTGCTTCACACATATTTAGTGGGGAAACAGGCTGAATCAAGGCATTACGTGCACAATGTTTACACCAATGGGACAACAACTAGTCTGACACTCGCATGCACCACAAGCCTTGCAGTGAGTGGACAACCTGCTCCACCACTTGAGTCACAGCTGTCTCTCTAAAGTGGCTGTTACAGAAGGGGGTGGCATGAACTTGTAAAACCACTGGCATCAAAGTTTAAACCTTGGGTAGTCTTTGCAATTTGCTAATTGTGTTGTTTGAAATTGTGTGTATTTTTTATTTTATTCTTTTTTTAGATCAGTTAATTGTTCAGCCCTAATATAGATGTCCAATGGGCCTTTCGTTCTGCTGTCAGGTTCTGGAGCCCCTGAGGGTTGTAAAAAATGTTTTCTGGAAGTTTCCTCCTATTTACAGTGCTGTTACTTAACTAGAAGCTATTGACTGGGACCCAAACCTCAGACATATATACTTGCATACAGAAAAACTCACATTTACACGTCTGTAATGCAGTCGTGGCCAAGTTGGACCCAAACACACAACATGACAAAACATAACTGCATGCGTGTACATGCGACTACACACTGGCTGTTGAGCCAGACAATACTGTTGTTTTTATTGCGTAATAAAGAAGCACAGATAAAGAGTTCTTGTTTTTGTTGCTTCATTCATCAGGTTGATGAGTTGGTCTACTCTTAGTCCTGCAGCCAGCTGGCCTTCTGTCTGGACAGCAGCCTGGCTGATTACTCAGCTTTGTGCATGTGTGTTGGCTGTTTTATCAGCAGTTAAGTAAGTCAAATCTTCTCTGTGCGCCCTGCTTTGAACTGTAGGGATATTTGTTAACTAGCAGGTTCAACACTTGTGTAAGGTGTGTGTATGTATATATACAGTGCAGTGAAAAAGTATTTGCCCCCTTCTCGAATTCTTATTTTTAAAAAATATTTCCCCCACTTAAACTTTTAAGACCACCAAACAAATTTAAATATTAGACAGAGATAACCAAAGTAAACACAAAATACAGTTTTTAAATGATGATTTAATGTTTTAAGGGAAAAAAGCTATCCAAACCAATCCAAAGTAATTGTCCCCTTGTTAAATCATGAATTAACTGTGGCTAATCACATTTTTTGGAAAGCTGAGTTCAATTTCACTGACCACACCCAAGCCTGATTACCTCTAGACCTGTTCAATCAAGAAATCACTTCAATAGAACCTGTCTGACAGAATGAAGTCGGCCAAAAGATCTCAAAAACTGCAACAACATGTTGTGATCCAAAGAAATTCAAGAACAGATGAGAAATAAAGTAATTGACATCTATCAGTCTGGAAACGGTTACAAAGCCATTTTTAAAGCTTGAGGGCTCCAGCAAACCACAGTGAGAGCCATTATCCACAAATGGAGAAAACATAGAACAGTGGTGAACCTTCCCAGCAGTGGCTGGCCAACCACAATGACCCCAAGAGCAACAACTCATCCAGGAGGTCACAAAGGAACCCAGGACAACATCTAAAGAACTGCAGGCCTCCCTTGCCTCAGTTAAGGTCAGTGTTCATGACTCAAAAATAAGGAAGAGACTGGACAAATATGGCATCCATGGCAGAGTTCAAGGCCAAAACCACTGCTGACCAAAAAGAACATAAAGGCTCATCTTACTTTTGCAAGCAAACATCTGAATGATCCCCAAGACTTTTGGGAGAAGATTCTATGGAATGATGAGACGAAAGTTGAACCTTTTGGAAGGTGTGTGTCTTGTTACTGGCGTAAAAGTAACACATTTCAGAAAAAGAACATCATACCAACAGTCAAACATGGTGGTGGTAGTGTGATAGTCTGGGGCTGCTTTGCTGCTTCAGGACTTGGACAACCCAATACCTATGTTTGTCCACAGTGCAAAATGTTTTTTCATACAAATGAGTTTTTTCCCCGTTGTGAACAAAAACCATGGCGGACATCCCTTCTGGTTCTGGTGAAAATTGCTATATTTTAAAATAGATTGTGGCTTTACACCACATTCAAAATTATTATGCAAATTGTATGTAAGTGTCATAAATATTACATTTTTTGTTTTTCAGTTAAACCCATGGACAGTATTGTGCCTCAGGATTCTTTGGATCACTGAAATCAATCTCAGACACCTGTGATAACTAGTTTGCCAGGTAAGCCCAATTAAAGAGAAAACTACTAAAGAAGGATGTTCCACATTGTTAAGCAGACCACCATTTTTAAGCAATGTGGGAAAGAAAAAGGATCTCTCTGCTGCCAAAAAGTGTGAAATAGTTGAATGCCCTGGACAAGGTATGAAGACCTTAGATATTTCACAAAAACTTTAGTGTGATCACCGCACTATTAAGAGATTTGTGGCTGATTCAGAGCACACATGGGTTTGTGCAGATAAAGATACAATGATGAAGGCTTCTGTCAGATAAATACATTGAATTAAGAGAGCAGCTGCTAAAATGCCATTACAAAGTTGCAAACGGGTATCTGAAGCTGCTGGTGCCTCTGGAGTCCCATGAACATCAAGGTGTACGATCCTCCAGAGGCTTGCAGTTATGCACAAGCCTTCTATTCGGCCACCCCTAACCAGTGCTCACAAGCACAAATGGCTGCAATGGGCCCAGAAATACATGAAGACTAATTTTCAAACAGTCTTGTTCACTGATGAGCGTCATGCAACCCTGGATGGTCCAGATGGATGGAGTAGTGATGGTTGGTGGACAGCCACCATGTCCCAACAAGGCTGTGAAGTCAGCAAGGAGGTAGCAGAGTCATGTTTTGGGCCGGAATTATGGGGAGAGAGCAGGTCGGCCCCTTTAGGGTCCCTGAGGTGTGAAAATGACCTCTGAAAAGTATGTGGAGTTTCTGACTGTCCACTTTCTTCCATGGTACAAAAAGAAGAACTGTGCTTTTCGTTACAAAATCGTCTTCATGCATGATAATGCACCATCTCATGCTGCAGGGATACCTCTGCATCATTGCTGCTATGGGCATAAAAGGAGGCAAACTCATGGTGTGGCCCCATCCTCCTCTGACCTCAACCCTAATGAGAACCTTTGGAGCATACTCAAGAGAAAGATCTATGATGGTGGGAGGCAGTTCACATCCAAACAGCAGCTCTGGGAGGCTAGTCTGACATCCTGCAAAGAAATTCAAGCAGAAACTCTCTAAAAACTCACAAGTTCAATGGATGCAAGAATTGTGAAGCTGCTGTCAAATAAGGGGTCAGAAAATGTAACTTGACCTGTTGAGATGTTTTTGATTGAAATAGCTTTTGATTTCAGTAAATGTGACCTCCTAATGCTGCAAATTCAACAAATGACCATTTTCAGTTCTTCACAACCTATACAATGTTTTGGAACTTTGTTCTGCGTAATAATTTGGAACAGTGCATTTTAAGTTTTTTATTTTTGAAAAAAATACTGAAAGGTTTGTTCAACAACATTTGAATTATAGTCTAATGGTTGATGACTTGAAAATTATGCTGACTGTCATTTGCATGGAATATTTAGGAAAATCAAAGAAAAATAAAACTTGGATAACAATTTGGAACCGGATGTAGCTTAATTTTAATAACTTTTCTAGTAACAAATGCACACTTTATTTTCATAGTAACCATTCAGTTTATGTATATGATTTGCAGTTTTTTCATTTTAACAAACATTCTTTTAGGTCTCTCAACGAAACTGTAGGAATACTAAGTTTTTTGTTGTTTTTTGTGGTTGCTAAGGATGCTATCAACAACGAAGGAAGCTGATGTCATGTCACATAGCTCAAACTGGTTACGTGACTTAATTCATTTATTTATTATTCCTTTAAATTTGAACGTATTGTTCATGTGTTAAAACAACCCAGTCTCACGGCAGTTTGTGAAATAGTCAAAAACCTAATTGACTGATTCATTTCCAGAGACAGGTACTGCCCAAATTTTTCAAATGAATACATTTCAATTTGATTTATCTTTTATGTCTGGGCCACGTTTTTTTTGTTTGTGTTTGTTTCCCCTATTAGACAGTGCATATGCTGCTCCAGATGTCCCGTGCCTTCAACCTGAGTCAGCTGGGATAGACTCCTCCTTTGAACAATATTTATTTCTATTCGGATTCAGATTGTTACGCTATTAATAATGAAAATGCTTTGTTACTGTTTTAATGCCACAAAGTTAGAAATCTGAATTTAATAAAGAAGTGATTATATTGAGGTTTTATAGATAAGAAGACCTGTTTTGACTGGGATTTATATCACTTTTCTGTCCTTAAAACTTAAAAACACACACTTCCAAGTCTATGAGCCGACACTAACAGGGTTGCTTTCGCTAAATACATAAAACTAAATAAATAAATAAATAATGAAATGAAATGAAATGAAAAATGAATGAAATGAAATGAATGAAATGAAAAATACTTTATTTATCCCAGAAGGGAAATTCAATCTTGTAAAATAACCAGTTTGAGCAACGTGGCGCAACATCAACTTCCTTCCAGTTCATTGTTAATAGCGTCCTTAGCAACCACACCTAGGTATTACACAATTTAGTGTGAGACTGGGTTGACCTGGATGACTTGCTGTGATTGATGGAACCATGAATTCTGCTCTCTACCAGAAAATCCTGAAGGAGAATGTTTGGCCATCAGTTCATGACCTCAAGCTGAAGCGCACTTGGGTTCTGCAGCAGGACAACAATCTAAAACACACCAGCACGTCCACTTCTGAATGGCTTAAAAAAAAAATAATTGAAGGTTCTGGAGTGGCCTTGTCAAAGTCCGGACTAGGAATCCAATGGTAATGCTGTGGCATGACCTTAAAAAGGTCGTTCATGCTCAAAAACCCTCCAGTGTTGCTGAATTAAAACAAGAGTAGGTCAAAATATCTCCACAGAGCTGTGAACGACTCATTGCCAGTTTTAGAAAACGCTTGATTTCAGTTATGCTGAGGGTGGCCCAACCAGTTATTAGGTTTAGGAGGCAATTTCTTTTTCACACACGTAGCATCGAATAGTTTCCTTTCTTAATAAATAAAAGCATTATTTAAAAACTGCATTTTGTGTTTACTTGGGTTATCTTTGTCTGATACATTTGTTTGATGATCGTAAACATTTAAGTGGGGAAAATATGCAAAAAAAATAAGAATTTTAGAAGAGGGCAAGGATTCTTTCACGGCACTGTGTGTGTGTGTGTGTGTGTGTGTGTTCGTGTTCAAAACACTGCTGTTGATGGAAGCAACTCTTGTCAATGAACTTTTGTGTTGTGTGATCATTGTCCGTTCAGTCGCACAATGCTGGAGACTTTTCAGTGGCAAGAACAAACAATGCAGTCTGTTTGAAAGTGAGGCTGAGTTCCTACAGACACAAATTGTTGTTCTGTCCTCTTTCCATCCTCAGTACAAACAGTGAGCTTTGTTTTCGACTTCATGAAGAATCACAGAAGAATTGAGCTGAGTTCATTCTTTATTATATTTAAATGAGTGAAAACTGCTAAACTATTAGTATGGATGACAAACAAAAGCAGGGACACAAAGACTATTGATAAAATTACAGTGAAACAGATTCGCCTTACACTTGGCAGGAATGTCTGTTAGGCCCATTAAAGGGGACTTGCATTTATGTCAAGTAATGGAGGAAATATGTTCAACTGCTTTTATGATGGGAACTGACTGAGGTCATAAACCCTGAAAAAGCAACACTGATTGATTTTCACTCTCATCATGATATATAACAGTGATTCAGACTGAAGTAAAATCCTGAATCACTTCATTTATTTGTGAGAAATTGAGTCTGAACATGTCAGTACACACACACACACACACACACACACACATACGTACTGAGGAGCAGACAACAGTTTATTACCAGGCACATTCCAAACAACAGACAGACAACCCAGAGACCCTTTCTCACAGCTGTAAATTTGGTCGGAGGCCATTTCAGAAGACAGCTAACTCAAAACTTTTAAACATCTGCATATTGGATGTTTACTGCAAAGCAACTATTTGCGGTCCTCTTGGAGACAAGATGTAATCTTTAGGATAACCACACCTCTGAAGAACACCAGACTTTCTTCTCCTTCTAACACCCAGAACTTTCTGCAGATGAAAAATCTGGACTCTTTCTAATTGTTGACTGTACAGGCTTGTGTTCTTAGTTCTTAGTTAGTTTCATGTAGCCTGAAATTCTACACTTTGTATGCATGTTAGATAGATTAGATTAGATTAGATTAGATAGAACTTTATTGATCCCTTTGGTAGGGTTAACATCTTTTGTTATTATCCCAGGAACAATACCACATAAACATACCATGTTTATGTGGTGGCATAAACTAATGACATTTGACTGCAGATTTTACTTTTACAACCTATTTATTGAATGGCCAGTTTTAAAGGCTGAATGTAAAAAAAGAAATAAAATAATACAATTAAATAAATAAAAATAAAGACAACAAATAATAATTTCTTGATGGGGCTGTAGAATCAGTGGCAATGTTTGCACCCGGGTTCAGAACAATAAATTTTTCTGTGTTTTGTACAGAAGAGCTCTCAGGCTCTGGTGTAAATTCTGAGAGAGGTGACCGCTGATGCTCAGCAGCATACATGCTGCAAGCTGATCCCCCTGCAGCCTGTTTATTAAGTCAGTCTTCACCTACAAATAGAAACAATAATGAGATTGTTTCTCTCAATTTCCTACATCCTAATCATTTTTAAAATTGTTTCTTTATAAAGACTGACATGTATATTATGCAAAAAAATAAGAAAGGAAAAAAAGGTTCATGGACACTCCCCATTACCAGTGTGGTAGAGCCTTGAGTGGAACCGGCTATTTCTTTCAACCCATGTAGGGTCCCAGCCTGATAGCCTGTGCTTCCCTTTAGGTTCTTCATCCTCTACTCTCATCTCTCTCTCCTCCTCCTCCACTAGGCTCTCCTTCTGCTGTACTCTGCTCTCCTTCACTTTGTTTCACTGCTCCTCCCTGTTTAATGTTACTTGTCTTACACGATGACATAAAACTTTAACGTTAGATCATTTACACTCACATCACATCTGATTACAAGTGTGTACACTATTTTTTTTTTACCTAACCATCATCATTTATGAGTCAGTAAAAGGCTAATGATACCCGGCTAGCGTCATCTCCATCAGGTGTCTTTCTCTGCTTAGAGAAATATTTGAGCAGGCTCATCTGAAGATGCAGTCAGCAGTCCCATCATGGTATGTAGTTGTTAGCTTAACGCTATCAGTTAGTTTACTCATGTTGGCAACACTAAGTTGGCACCGAGCCTAATTAACTTAAGATACCGATATGCTACGTATCGTTAGCTGGCCTTCAATATTTTGTAAATGTCTGTTTAACTTGTAAAATCCATTTTGAGTTATCTTAAGCTAATAAGTCTATCTTTTCTCCGGTAAGTCACTGCTCTATTTTCCAAGACGACCCTCCTGTGACTCTCTGACCTGGAGCCTGGTGCTGGACGGGACGTCACTTTCAAGGCCGCGCTCTCACGAGTAATTAACATCATATTAACCTCCCAAAGAGTAGTGTCTGAGCAAGATAGTTATCTGTAGTTTACCTTAGTGCTCACGAGTAGTTAACGTCACATGAACCCCCCAAAGAGTAGAGACTGAGCAATATAGTTATCTGTAGTTTACCTAAGTACGTCTCACGAGTACCTGACCCAGTGCAGGACTCTGCTGTGAAGTTGGAGACATGCGGAGGTGGTGTATTTGCGACAATTAAAAAAAAAAAAAGAAAGGGGAAAAAAATACGAAGAATGAAATTTGAAGGAGTGGCGGCTATGATTTAGGAATGGCGACCCGTCACTCCTAAATGAATGTAGAGGAAACACTAAATACTCAATCTGAAGCATCAGTAATAAATTTCTGAATTATATTTGGTGATGCCCCTGATTGCATTGACCTGAATTGTTGTAGGATGATGTAGGATGTATCAAACTCCTGAACAGGTTAAACATGTAACCTTACCAGTAGTTTGACTCCTATTAATGTATAACGCAGAATGTATTGGCAGAATGTGCTAAGATGGTAACACATTAATGTTCATTAAACTGACACGCTGTTAAAACAGTAATGTCAAGCTTGATAAGCATGAGTGCCATGACAGTTGTCAGACAAGATTAAAAGATGAAGTCATTGTTTCCTATTTTCCAGCATTGCATCTCACAAACTAGGTGACAACATGGCTTGAAATCAAAGCTCAACAGACTCAATCCACCACTGCACAGTTGTTGGCTGAGCTTCAGAATTAGTGGGAGACAATACTCTGATGCTAACATTTCAATCTACTACATTATTGGCTGAACTGACAAATTATAGCCAGCCAGCTACCTCGTTAACATAGCAAACACATGTCATATGACCATGAATGACATGGCAGACATTAGGGGCCTGGTTATAGTACAGTTGTATAAAAAAAAAAACAGAAAATGATTAGGGGTCATTATGTATTTCACTAAACAGTCTGCAGCCTACCGTGAAGACACTGCGTGACTCTGTTATGTAAACTCTGCTTGCTGCATGTGCTGCTGAGAGTGTTACAAACAAGTTGGAGCCTGATCTGCAGTACAAAGTATGTAATGACGCCATTTCTAACTTACCCCAAACCTCTTTTCTGCATAACGTTCTTTAAAAATAAGTTTTCAGATCAGACAAAATATACGCAAATACTGATTCATGTGTAATGGGCCTAAACCGACTGATAAAATCAGCAGGCCAATAAATGGGTCAGGCTCCAGTTCATTAGATAAAAATAAAGGCAGGAAGAAGCAAAGGGAGAGGGGAGCGCATGCAAGATGGAAAGATAATTAAATTTCCTCTTCGTCATCAGCGATGGGAGATACGGTGAAAACTGAATTACTTCATCCCCCAACAGAACAGGACATTGTTTGAATGCATTTGTTAGTGTAAGTGAGTTGCAGGAAGCAACCAGCATAATGCTACCCTGAAGCCAAGGTTCTGTCTGCATAACAAGTGTTACACAGCCATCAGTGCTGTGTCTGTGTGTGTATGTGTGTATGTGTGTGTGTGTGTGTGTGTGTGTGTAGATTTTGTGGGTGTGTTCGTCTCTCTCCCTCTCTTCAGATTACAGACCCATCATCAAAGGTAATTTTCTAGACTTACATTTTCTAAGGGCAACTGAAGAAATAAATGAGAAGTCATCAGCCACAGACAACAGTTTAAAGGAGCGTTTTATGTTGATAGAGCCACATCGATCTATTCCCCTCAGTGGCTTAAGAAACACACAGCATGGACTCACAACCTACTGCTAAATAAAAATCCCTTTGGACTGCTGCTGTGAGCTGAACAAATCCTGTACCCTCTTTGCCCTTCTCCCATATCCATCCTAATATCCTGATTGCTCTCTTTTTCACTGGCCCATTCTCTTAACACAATCATGGGAAAAGTGTTGAGAAGCTATGCAGTTTGTAAGCAAGATCAAAGCGAAGGATGAAGTTTTGCTCATGGCTGAAGGCCGACCCATGCAGTTGTATTCAGAGAACCGAAACACTGTAGTTTGTCTCTTTTCCGTTACAACGAGAGCATTTTATCATGATTCTTCTTTGTTTCCAAAGCCTTTGGATGAGAATGAGAAGTTCCTTTGAGAGTCTTTTACAAATGTCTCTGGTTTTAAACAAACTGTAATAGGGAAATTAATATGGTTTAGTATCCAGATGACAACCCTATTTCATCCTCCTTTTATTCATTTTAACTTGCAAATTCAATAAAAGTCATGAGTGAGGAAATCAGATGATCATGAGGGACAAATCAAAGTCACTCAACAAAAAACTTCCATAAAGAATTAAAGATGACTGAAGAGTCTTTTTAAAACAGGAGGCAAAGGAAATTTATACTCAACCATGACTAAGACCTGGCAATTTGTTGTTGACAATCCTTTCAAGGTTTCCTCATATAATGAGAGAAAGGTTAAGTTTGAAGATAGGTTTTATTGTTATAAAGCTGATCAAAAGGTATGACTGCAGATACAGGACAAATAAAACAAAGATGGATGGGGAAATGCAAGACTTACTTCCAGCTATACTCCAAGTACTATATCAGACTAATCCTGACCTTTGATTTCTGCAAAGTGTTCCTTCCCAGTCATGTGATCTGTATTCTTTGCTGCTCAGAGAGTTAACCGTTGTTTGTTCTGCTGTGCCCAACACTCATACCACCCCCACACACACACAGTCTTCCTCTCACTTTACCTCACAATATCCCATCTAAGGCAGAGCACAGCTGATAACAATTAGTGTCCTCAGTTGTTAAAAGAAAATATGATGTAATACAGCGGTAAACATGCCCCTTTGTGGAACGTGTTGCAGGCATCAAGTTCAGAATGAGTGCTTATTTTTAAAAAAAACAATGACGTTTATCAGTTTGAACATCATCTATCTGGTCTGTATTCAACTGAATATAGAGCGAAAAAGAATTGCAAATCATGTAATTCTGTTTTTATTTACATTGTACATAACGTTCCAACTTTTTTTGGAATCAGGGTTTGTACTTGTTGTACTTGGTGCATTCTTGTTTTACTTTGACCATTACATGCATTTCATACACTGTGCATTGTACATAGAGAGCATACAAGCATAAAAAGTGTATGAGCATCAGTGGGGCACCTTAAGGCCGATAGCATTTTCCCAATTACCAGTATAGTTATTTTTACTGATGATTGTTGCTGAATATGGTCAATGCGCTACTCTAGTGCAGCTGGCTCTTTCTCTCTGTCGTCTCAAGCCCAGTCCCACCCACAGTGCTTTGGTGGCTGCATGTCACAAGTAACAGCCAATCACTGAAAGCTTCTGATTACAGACCAGGACAGAGAGAGCATTTACAGAGTGGTTGATTAGGTTGTTCAGCTTTTACAGTAGAGATAGGAATGGTTTCTAAAGCCGTACGTCATCATATTCAAGTGGTTTGATAGTGTTTGTCCACAGCTTCACATGTCAGTACCATGGTAGATGTGGTGCACTGGTCTAGTGGGTTAAAGCCAAACAGCAATGTCAAAACAAAACTGCTGAAATTGTGGAGTAAAAAATAAATAAAATCTGCAAATAAAGTATTAAACAAAAGGTCCATGATCAATTTAAACAGAGAGAGAGAGAGAGAGAGAGAGAGAGAGAATTAATAAAAGACAGATGTGATATTTTTGTTTTTTTCTTCTTTTCAATAAATTGGCACAAGTTTCTAAAAAAAAAATATGTTTTTGCGGCCCTGGTGACAGGGGGAGGTGTAAAACAAATGTGCTAATTGACTTTTAAAAGTTTTTCTTTTTACTTTACACTATCATTGCTGCTGCTATACTACCATGCAGATCAACAGAAAACTTTCCTTCAAAGCAACAATATTTCCCTATAATATGACATTTCTTTTTGTGACAAAAACAACAACAACAACAAAAACTACAGGGAAAAAAATATTTACGTAGAATTTAACGACCAAAAACTCTGGAAAAATATTGTGTAGATAAAGCTTAATCAAACTTTAAAAGAAAATGACCAAACAACCAAACAATCTTCATCGTATTTAGATTCAAATATTGTCTCAGATAGCATCAGTGATTAAATATTATGGTTATTTTTTAATGGTGCTTTAAAATACTATACACACTAAACACACACTATTCGATGCACATACCCTCAGCCTCTGAAGAGCAGGCAAGCATTTTTTCTAATTAATGCCTACAGTGCAGATTAATATATTGGCAATGTAATGTGGAGATAAAAAACATTACGACACACAGGGAGGGGAGGAGTAAGAGAGAGGCAGATAGTGAGACAAAGGGAGAAAGAAACTGTAATGGGATCTTCTTCTAAACTGATCTGGTGGATAGAGATGACATATCATACTCCAGATTCCGAATTCTTTCCCAGAAATAAAGACTAGACCTGCAGTAAAAGCTCTAAATGACTTGTTGTGGTTAAAAACTATACCACCAAGCCAGGGTGACCTAATTGGAAAACATCACATGGAACAAAAGCTATAGTAAACATTAGACAGAGTTTACGGCTGGAGATAAAAGGAAGAAAGGGGTGGAAGGGTAGCATGAGGAAACAGGAGAGATGGAAAGCATCACTATAATCCTGTTAGTGTGATTGATGTTGGGGATTAGGGTTTAGAGCAGAGAAGTCTAGTGGGTCAGCTTAGACGTAAAACCTGCATCACCATTATATAGAATGTCATTGTGCTACTGCCTGAGAGAGGAAATAGCTCACTCTCCTGATGAACAACTTTTTATTTGGGCGCTCGATACTTACAAGGCATAAAGCTTGACGGGGAGCTAATAAAGCTCAAGTGGGTTTTCAAATGTGCCACCAAGATGTCAGTAATCTACACACCACCTTATCAATGCATGATTAGACTTACGTCATATATTTCAGAAAAATTAACTGCTACTTTTTGCTTCCAATGAATCTCTGTTCTGTCTCTTTTTAAAATAAACAAACAAAAGCAATGAGCTGTATTAACAACCTAAACACGCTGACATCGTTTCTGACAAAGACACTGACTTCCTTATTTAGTTTGTACAGGCTATCAAACTGTGTGCGTGCTTGCGTGCGTGTGTGTGTGTATACTGTCAGTTGCCCCAACCATCACCCCCTCATGCAGCATAGTTGTCATACTCCAACCTCTGTGAAAGAAACCAAACATGCACGAACACACACCACATTCTTGTCTCAAAGTGCAAATGAGAAAAACTACACAGCATTCAGAAGATCATTACACAGAGCACCCAGAAGACTTATTGAACCTTATCGTAATTCTTAATTTGGTGCAATGATTTGTACATTTGCAGGAATGTAGCAAGACATGAAAGTTAAGCCCGTGCTCTGTTTATTCAAAGATGACAGTGCAATAAACATATTTATACATGTAAAAATAAAGAATAATTCTAATAAATAATTGTGATCTCAATTTCAGTAAAAACAATCGGGTATCTGTCCGAGTCAGCTAATGTTGGCAGTTACCAGACAACATCCCATCCAGCCTGATTTGTATTACTTACGTCTACAGTCCAGTTGCTACCAGTGGCAGACTTTTAAAAACATGTTTGATAATTGCAACTGACATTAGTGATTAATAACATCACCTGCTATAACATCACTTGGGCGGCTGTAGCTCAGGTTTTTAGAGCGAGTCGGTCAATGATTGGAAGGTTGGCGGTTAGATTCCACCCTGTACCCTGTGTCATGGTCGTTGTGTCCTTGGGCAAGACACTTCACCCATCTTTCCTGGTGTGAATGTGTATGAATGGATGCTTGAGGTGATGGTCGGAGGGGCCGTAGGCACAGAATGACAGCCACGCCTCTGTCACTCTGCCCCAGAGCAGCTGTGACAACAATGGTAGCTACCACCACCGGAATAAATGTGTGTGAATGAATAATTGACAGAGTAAAGCATCTTTGAGGGCCTAGAAAAGCGCAAAATAAATCTGATCAATTATTATTATTACTGTGTGTGGCCTTTAGGATAGGTCCAAGCAAATAAACAGCTTGACCTGAAGTTAGCTGCGACTGGCAATGTTCACTCCCAGTTCCCTTTGTAGGCTCTATAGCCCAACATTAGTCCTTCAGGTGCCTTGCCATCAAGCAACTTGGTCAAAATCTGAAATGTGTGTATTTTCAGCACAAATGTCACTTTATATAGAAAGAGCAGGCTCCCAGTTCTTTTTGATACAAGGTGAGCTTTGCAGAGTCATCTACCACCAGAACTACAGTGGTTACCTACCAGTAGTTTAATAAACACCAAGTTGCTAGCAGCTTGCAAGGCCACTCTGCCACCATTTTGCATATATCTGAATAGGTGACTGAGAAAAAGGGTGGAAAGCGGTTTGGAACTTAAGGGTAAAAAAAAAAATGTGCGATTAAGTGTGGGCCATTTACCATTTTACATGTTTCTGCAGGTATGCAGGAAACTTTTAGGTTCATGACACAAGTTTACTGAAATATGGCTTTGACACAGCCTGTACTCAAACGAGTTCTAACAAGGATGGAGGAACACACACATATCTACAGTCACACAAAACACAAATTTGAGAATGAGAGGACAGAAACATTAACCAGCTAAGGAAACATAAACAGTGAGTAGACAGTGATCTGAGCAAATATTCACCAACAAACCATACTGAAGTTATTGCTCTCAGAGGAACATGAAAAAAAAAATAATAATGATAATTAATTAATTTAAAGGGAAAAAATACCTTCAGACAAAACCAAACGGACACTTTATGCATTTTGTGAATCAAAAGAAGACTGAATGAATGGCTGAGAGTAAAGCTACACTGGCATGGAGACACAAGAAATGTCACCTTTTTAATCATCATGTGTATTGAAAAAGCTGCAGACTTGCAACTTGTTTTGTGTGTGTTGTAGGTCTGGGCAATAAACTGATAGGGATATGTGTAGATCGATAGACAGTTCCTCGATATAGACTAGAAAATGTTCAATGGAATGTTCAGCAGTTTCACATAAATGCAATTTCAGGTGCAAGTTTGGTTGCACAAACAAACACCAAGTGTGCTCCGTCTGTGGCTGACAAAGAGTCGATCATATCCTTGACAACGTAGCATGCCACGAGTGACACACAAACAGCCAATTATTTAACAGGTTCTGTTGGGTGTGTTTTATTTAGGTCTAACCAAGGCCAGAACACTGCAGTTTGGAAACTGTGTCGTATAACTGTTGTTTCACCTTAATCGTCTCCACCCTTTGGAGTACACAACATGACACCAGTCAAGGCCCACATCTCAAGAAACAATGTGGCTGTAGTCCAGGATGGAGAGGTACTTATCAACATTATGGTCCAACAAAACATCCAAATGGTACAAGGGCAAACCCCATGCAACAGCACACTGCATTGCTAAGGGTAAGTTACCACTTGGTGTAGTTAGGAAAGTTAGAAAAGGAGTTAACAGTCTTCTGCTTTGCAGTGCATTTTAAAAATTATAATAAATAAATAAGTGTTTACAATCAAAATGAATATTTTCTTCTCCTGGTCTTTATTTAAAACAGGTCCTTTAGAAATGATCAATAATTGCCAGTTATGCTGACAATATAAAAAAGTTTTATCGTGATACAATTTCCAACTACATTGCCAAGCCCTCGTCTGCTGTCCTGCTGACTTGCTTTGCTGTTTGATCTATAGCCCTTTCTTCTTTGCTGGATCAAATTCTTTGCTGCAACAAATCACTGACCCAGTGGCATCATTAAATTCTCATCTTTTCTGCATACTCCAAAGCACTGAAATGACGCAGTAAAGGAGGACAAGGGAGAACTAAGAGACAGACTTACAGAACAACAAGACCAACATACCCAACCCATTTCAACAAGGCCATCTCATGAGAATCTGACTCAGCTTTATGTAAGTAGATAGCTAAGAGGGGCGATGCCTTAAAATAGACAGACACCAGGCTCGCCAGGGTTCAAATTAAATATATTGTGCTGGCAGACAGACAGAACAAAGGAAGAGAGGAGGCAGATAAGAAGCTACATCAGACAGGCTGAAGAAACTTGTCAAAGGGAACTAAGAACGGCAACAGAAAGAAAATCATAACAAATATTTAAAAAAGGAACATGGAAAGGAGAACATTAGGCAGAGGTCATATTGCTCTCTTATGCCTAATGAGGATTTTCTAAAAAAAAAAAAAACCTTTAAACACAAAGCGGCAAATGAAAGGAACTTCCCATATAAACTTACTTTGGCTTTTTTTTCCCTCTCTCTTTCTTTTTTTATTGGCTGCTGAGCTACCATTACTAAATATAAGGCTTCCTGCAAAAAAAAAAAACAAAAAAAAACTTTCAGACATTAAAACAAATATATTGTGGAAAATCTTTGTAAGAAGGGCTGATTTCACTTTAAGAAATCTTAGTAACATCGTAAAAACTTATCAAAGTAGCACTGGATTGCACTGTAAAATTTCAGTGAATTAAAAATGTATTATTCTGTTAGGTAAGAGGAACTGACAGTGAAATGACATTACTCTATTTGTCATAAAAGTTGTCATTAACAAATCTAAACATGGTGTAAACAGCAAATACAGGAGCATTTCAGTAAGCAGGGACAAATGTACTTGTCTCTAATAAACACTTTTTTAGGTTTTAAATGTTTTGTCTAATGTGCAGGCAAGGAAATCAAGGCCACTATTTTAAAATTTACGGTTGGTAAGACTTTATGTTTGCAATAATAATATTACAGTGGCAACCTGAAAACTATAAGTAGGCCTTAATATAGCTATAGATCTCAAAATCCTCAAATTCACAGCTCACAGATGATGGCATGAAATTTAACTGCACACAGACGCACAGATGTTTTGCTTCATGTATAAGACTTTAGTTTTTAAACATCAATGTGACATCAAAAATATCAACAGAAATATGGATATTAAAAGGGGCTTTCATCTAAGATCATCAGGGGCCTTTGGCTCAATCATATCGGATTTGCTTGAATTTATTTATTTACTTATTTTTTTTATCACAAACTGGATATTTAAAATGGCATCTGTGAATTGTTTTATTTTCATATCAAGTACTTTCCATTTTCTTTCACTGCCTGTCCAAACACTTCTAGCTAGCGTTCCATATTAAAATTTGAGATCATGTTTGAACAAATACCCCAAGAACTATTAAAGACAAAATCATAATTTCTTTTTACAGATTTTTCTGCCTCATCTTTGAGCACAAATTAACAACAAATTGTAATACACAAGTCAGCTAGGGATATTTTCTGAACCATATGTAGTTGCGTGTCATAATAATATATATTAAAACATACAGAATATGTTAAATATGAAAAGATGGTCCCAAAAAAGTTACTACCCATCAAAGTATTCTATAGGTCTCGTATTGTGTTATGATGACATGCAATTACATATGGTGCAGAAAATATCATTGGTTGTCTTGTGCATATTTCAACTCCTTAATAACCATAAACTATTCTATCTAAATGCACGTGTGCAATAGCGCAGATTACAAATCAATGGCATGATGAGAAATAACAGTGAAAATTTCATGGTTTTATCTTCAATAGTTCCTGAGATGTTGTTCAAGGATAGCCTCAAATTTCAATGTTTGAAAAAAATGAGTCCACAGAATTGTATTAATTTTTTTAAGATTTTACCTCAGAAAGTGTTATAAACCCAAAATTACACAAAAATGCATAAAAATATCTATGTTTTATGTGACAAAAATCAAAGTGTCAGTGTACTGTAAATCTGGACTTGCGATGCATTTGCCATTTTCACCATGTGGGCTTTTGCAGAAACTCATTAAGTTGACTGGATTGATTTTAATCTTAAATATGAAACTTGTCTGAAATATTTACAATGTGGACTCATTGTCATATTTCCCAAGTGTTAGGACTAGAACTGATTTGGTCACATTTGATTTGTGATCAGATTTGTATTCCAACTAACAGATAAAATCAGTGTGTCTTCTCAGTCCGTTTGTGGAAAAAGGCCTTAATATCAAAGATAGGTTAGCTGTTACAGCGACCTTCATGATCATTATCTCTATTAGTCTCAGTGGAGGAGCCAAGGTATGAGCACAGCAATTATTTAAAAATGTTCTCATGTATATTTAAAGGAAGCAACAGTGTATCTCCGCCATACCAGCATGGATGAGGACACTGAGGCCATGACAGACAGGAGGTGCACACTTCAAACTTTAACTGTCTACACAATGTATGTCTACAAACTGCTTTATTTATACCAGACCTTATTATATCTTTGTTTTCATTACTATACATCTTGAGAGATGTACAGAACAGTTTGTCTCAAATTTCTAAGAAAAAACTGGTATGATGTAAACAAGATATTTGTTAAATGATGAACTTTAATAATGCTGGTAGGTGCATTGGAGGTGATAATGTTTTAAAAATAGCAGGTACAGTATATCCAGACCAGGGCTGGGCAAAATAGCTGAACAATGTATCACAATAAAGTGTTTAATGTCAGTGGATATTAATAACTATTGATCTTTTTTTGACATTTATTTTTTGTTGTTGTTGATTTTTGCATGGAAGCCATGAGGAGTAAGACAGAGGTCAAAGGGGCTCCATTTTCAAGGCTATTACTGGTTGTTCATTAGTCAGGGATGGAGCATACTTTGAATTTGTTCATGCAATCAAACTTTGTGTTTTTGTTATGTGCTTTAATTGCAGTTTACATCAAATGCATTTAGGTAAAACTACTACACAATCTATCAAAAATGCCTTACTGCAGCTGATGAAGTGTCAGCGCATATGGCTATCATTTTATCACCTAATAGGACACAAGCTCTGTACATTTTTTCAGAAATTTTAGAACAGCAAAACAACATACATAAACATACATATGAATCAAGCCATGTAAATGTTGTATATTAAATATTAAATATTCTCTTTCTCACACAAAAACTTTGTTAAAAACAACTGGTGTTCATAGCTGCCAGCATGATAACCGGAAGTGTGGCGGAAAATTCCCATCTAGCGTTTGGCAGAGAATGGCACAAGATTAATTTCAGTTAGATACATATTTTAACAGATAAAAAACAACATCTGGATGTCCTTAAGTGCTTTCCACAGACACACATGCACACAATCCCTGGGCTCCATTCATTTCACTGAACACACAAATAGGGACACATTAGAAATCCAGAAGCTAACTATACAAACATCCAGCAACAGCAACTTTGTGAGAAAAATCTTCTACAAAATAAAGAAACAGAGGGCAAGGGGTTGCACTAATATTGTTTCACAGCAGCCAGACTGACAAGACCGCCTCTGCTGCTGAAGTGTCTGCATTCATTTTTTTGTTTATCTGCACTATTAAATGATAGACCAGTGCCAATTAACTCAAAATGACATTTAATTGTCCTGATTTGTCAGCCATCTAGTTTGGCCAGCCACAAACATAAAATACTTTATTTCCTAAAATATGACACAGAAGGTAGGGGAAAAAGCCAGAGGGGTACAGGTGTACTCTCCAAGTCCCAATGTAAGTTAATTCAAACCACGAGATGTAGCTTTACACCATGTAATATAAAAACTGTGATAGCTATGACCCTGAGGAACAACACGGGAGTGAAATATGATGTGCATAATGTGCTGTGCACTAGAATTGAAGAAAGTGAGATGAAAAATAACAAGATACATGACAGAGGGAGGATTAATAAAGTTGGCCTTGAGAAATAATAACTGGGGATTATTTACTCAGCTAGAAGAGCTGCAGAGCATATTTTCTATTTTAAATTCAGGCTGTGATTTCCTGCTGACTGTACAGACCACTTTCTCTTAGGAACTCAAAGAAAAGGCAGAAAAAGATATGAAGTTTTTCAAACCAGCCAACATTAACTACAGACACAGTTCATTTTCAGACACAGCTTAATGGATGCTTTGTCCACCTTTATCAGCTTAATCACTTAAAACAAGTTGTTCTTATCATACATACATGGTCACACAGACAGCATATAGGCTTGCTGATGTTCTACATGTTTAACACTACTGCCATCTGCTGGTAGCATACAACTCCAGTCTGTGTTTATTTCAGGTTTGCAGTCTTGCATCAGGCAATATTAACTCTCAATTTGAACTTGGATCAGGGCCCAGCAGGTGAATATTAAGTATTCTCTAATTTAGTTTTAATTCTTCCACCTCTCCAGGTGCTATCTTGTCTTTTTCATTTCTTAACCTTTTCCACTTGTTAAAAATGTAGGCATATGGCAAAGTTACGACATGTGTTAGCTAGTGTTGAAGGAAACTGTTTTCCATGCAGTCAGTACTGGGTCTGATATTTATTTAATGAAGCGTATTAGTAAGAGACAGACAGAAACTTTACTGTAGTGTAATCATGTATACAATGGTAGAGAGAAGGAGATCATCTTGACCTGTAACTTCCACGTCTTTTGTATGTCAGATTTGTAAGCATTATGACAGACTGAGGAAAATCCACAACACAAGGCATGGCATATATTAATAATTATAATTATCTGGGATACTCACAATGTCCATAGTTGGGTATTTAAGTGGTGCGCATGATTTTTTGTTTTTGTCTATATGTCAACTGAAATTCAGCAAAGAATATGTTGATGTCATGAATGAACAGAGGAGAGCATCAGAGTTCCAGGAGTACAAAATTCAGACTGATTGGACATCTGAATTTCAGTATTGCCAGAAAAAATATACGGACAAAGAAAAGCAAGTAAAACATGACTACTTTGATCACCGTGGATCACCATTTACAAGGCTTTGCTTTTCTACATTTACAAATGTACCTTTTATATAGCTGATTTTTTTTTTTTTTTGATTGTGAAAATTGTGAAGATTTCACAGTTGTTTGACCAATTTTTAGATGTTTCAAGGAGTAGAACAACAGAGAGTTTAACAAATGAAGTATCATCGAAAATCATTACTGGTTGCCGCCAACAGCGATAATAGCTTTGCTGATACCACCAAATACATGCAGCTCCACTCAGCTCCAGAGCTATTCTATAAAAACTGACTTGAAGAGACGGCAATAGACCCCAGATTTTAAAACAATCCAAATGTAATGTTTTAAACTGACACTTTTAGTTTCCTGTGAGTGGGATCAAACATTGAAAGGTAAATCAAAAACCCTGCAGTTCCCAGCAGGGGTCATAGTAGAGTGCATGCACAGAAAAAGCAGACACAGTCAGGGATGTGCACTCATACGCATACCATAGAGCAGCATTGATCCAGACTACATTTATATGAGGTCAGCACTGCACTGTGCAGCATCTTGACCCACTACACTGAACGGGGAAAACACACAACTATATCACACAAACTGACATTCCTGCCTCTATTTCTTTTTCTCAGGAAGTGAACAAAAGTGTGTGTGTGTGTGTGTGTGTGTGTGTGTGTGTGTGTGTGTGTGTGTAGGGCTGGTGGCTGTAAAAGCCTGAGTCATCCTCAGTCTGCATCCCTGCATTCAGCTGGCAGAGCTTCAGTCTAATAGACGGGATCCATACAGAGCAGTCTGCAGATCAAATATTAAATAATCTGGCTACATTAACAGGCCTCATATGGTGAAATTACATTTTCAGTTTGTTTTTTTTTGGGTTTTTTTAAACTTGAAGGTGTAAAATGAAAGCTTTGGACATATAAAGATGTTTTCCTTGTTCAACAGAACTATGAAAGAGTATTAAAACAATATGTTAACCAGCCATCACTTTACAGCCATTTCAATGTCGCTTCTCTGCACTACAAAAAAACTGATTTTACAACCACAACATTCCCTGACAACTCTTGAACTTATAATCAGATTTTTCATTCATTGGAAAAATGTTTTCCTGGTCTTAGCCAAAACACAGGATGCCATACAGCCAATGTAGGCAAGCACAATTGTCTCGCCTATATATTTTCTTCATCACCAACTCTGAATCTGAGAGCTAATGACAACTGTAAGGATTGGGAACTGTTAGTAGTATTTGTGTTGTGTGCATTGGGTGTAGGTGTGCTTTTTTTTCAGTACTGACCAGTCCAGTGAGTGAGGGAGCAGACTGTCCCAGAGCTTGGCTCCTCATACGAACCAGGCTGTTAAGCTCTCCTCCTGCAGACGTTCCTCCGACAGCTACAGGCCCTCCTGCGCCTCCAGTAGGCCCCTGCCAGGCTAGCTGACTCACTCCAGCATGCAGACTGCTGGACAGAGGGAGCAGCTGCTTACCTGTGGAGGGAGGAGAGAGGCTCAGCACAAACCCATCCTACCAGCTTTTCAGCTGAAAACATTGTAAAATCATTCAATCAAGAATCAATCAGTGTCTCCTCCCTCAGAATCAGGTAATTCTTTTTGCACGATACCTTTAATAACTTTAATGAAACCATGCAGAATTTTATTCTCATATCATGTATATTTTTTGAGTTACAGGCCCATAAGGTACCTAGGGGTAGGTCAAAACTTCATCATTTACATCTGTTTCAGATATTGCAATCTAAAGCCAAAATCTCATTTTTGTTCTGCAGATTTTTTCTACAACCAACTTTAAGCATCAACAGCAAAACTGAAGCAGTTTAAACCTATGGCATAGAGGAACAGAAAAAAAAACATTGGTACCCTGAATTTCTTATGTGTTTCATGTTAATTCAGCAGAAAAAAACTTTAAAATCTAAGTTTTGGGTACATTTTGAAGGGTCATATGACAATGTGAGATACTGTAGGTCAAAACAAGTTAAAGAAAATGCAAGGTCTCATTTTTGTCTACATTATGATGCCAGGCTCATCGTCTAGTCATGATATTTGTGTTGTGATACATGTTTTGAGTGTCTTGCCTATCCTAGATGTTCATTGTGCAAAATTTACAGCCGAGAGACGTTGCTGAACATCAGAGCAATGAACGTCAAAAATTGAGGCAGTCGCTTGTGATTTGGACGTACTACACCATCATGGAATCCAAGCGGAGACTACACCGGCAGTTACCCGAGAGAGAAGGAAGCGCAAGCGGAACTAACGTAAACAATGTCCGCTCCCTCGACAACAAGCTGGACGAGCTACGTTTGCTGAGAGAAACGCACAGAGAGTGGAAAGACTTCTGTGTGTTTGCTTTTACACAAACATGACTCCATGACACCATCCCAGACGGACATACAGCTGGAGGAGATGACATCGTTCTGGGGGGACAGACAGACAGCTAGCTCTGAACTTTTCCAGAACCGCTGCAGGAGCAGGACACTGAACATTGTCAGGGACTGCTCACATCCTCTCCACAAACTGTTTGAATTGCTGCCTTCAGGCAAACATTACTGGAGCACTGAAGGAAGAATCTCCAGACTGATCAACAGCTTCATTCCACAAGCTGTCAGAACGCTGAACTGGTGATCCGGATATGCAAACACTTCTTTATTTAATTGCTTTTAGTCACTGGATCCTGAAGAAATACCTTTCTTATCTTGTTTGTACTACTTGTATGTACAGCAAAATGACAATAAACTTGATTTGATATCTTCTGTGTAGAAAGATTTTTTAATAAAGGCACATTTTGATGTTGACACTATGACTTGAAGTTTTTAACAGAGCTTATGTGTGTTTTTCATCCCTGAAAATGTGATATGGCTATCTGCTTAATGTTTAATAGACACCAGAAAAAGTAATGCACATATAATAAAAAATGTATAAAAGCAAAATTTTAACTCCTTGTATACTTAATGAGACTGTAACTTTAAACTTATATATTAATAGTGCCACAATTTTGTATGGCTTCATTAAATATGTTGAAGTTATTATATGTGAAAAAATTGGTTGGGTAGAGGGTTAGGTGGGAACTTTTTGAGATATGGCTGATTATATACAGAACGACCCTGTAATCTTTCCTGTAATGGAATCACCTGACTCTGTTTGAGCAAAGTTTAGTGAATTACATCCACAGCTAATTAAGACATAATGGTTCTCTAGACTGAATTACTGAGATTCAAAAGGGACTCAAGCTCACATTAATTCTTTCCACTGCAGTAGCTGTCATATTTCCAAACCAAAGAGAAATATTCATCTGTCCATTATCTATACACCACTTAATCCTCACTTGGGTCGCGGGGGGGCTGGAGTCTATCCCAGCTGACTTAGGGCAAAGGCAAGAGACACCCTGGACAGGTCGCCAGTCTATCACAGGGCTACACTTAGAGAAAGACAACCAAGCACACTCATATTCACACCTACGGACAATTTAGAATCACCAGTTAACCTGTTTTTTGGACTGTGGGAGGAAGCTGGAGAACCCGGAGAGAACCCACACTACACGGGGAGAACATGCAAACTCCACGTGAACCGGCAACCTTCTAGCTGTGAGGCAACGGTGCTAACCACCGAGCCACATTGTAGCCCCCAAAGAGAAATATGAAACACAAAAAGCAAACAAGTCCAGGGAAGCTATCACAGATTCACATGAGAAAAAATGTCGTCCAGTCTCTGTTTGGTGGCATATGGCAAATAATCTGAGGGGAAATTGTTACTTTACAGATTATGGCTGAAGCAGATTGGTGCAAGATTAGGGACAGACATGCTCTGTAGCTATCACGACTCACTGGCTAACTTCAACTAACACTGGTCTTGTGTGAATAGAGCTTAACACAACTAAATTGAGGATGTGTCCTTCGTTGAATAACCACAGTTAACAATATTTAGCAGCATTTGGTGATAATATTACAGGAATAAAGTCTCTGTTCTACCGTAATAAAGTTTATAATATCCCAAATATTCAAACTCCAGATGTTATAACATTGTTCTCATTGTATGCTGAAACTGTTTCTAATAAATGACAACTTTATCATGTAATATTACACTAATAATAATCTAAGTATAAGTTCACTCTTTCATATTGAAAACTGTGAGTCATTATCTCACACCACCTGGTTTGTAGGTATGAGTATGCAGTGTGTGTGTGTGTGTGTGTGTGTGTATTTTACCAGTCATGGCCATGCTGCTACGTCGAGCCCGGTTCTCATCCTGGCTCAGTTGGCGGTGCAGTTTGGATTTTGTAGCAGCACTTGCTGCGGGTGACAGGTCGGGATTACTCAGCTTCCTGAAGAGGAGAGGAGGGGGAGCTGCAAACTCCTTCTGGAGACAAGTAAAGATGGATAGAAGAATAAAAATGCACATCAGACTTTGTTCAGAAGGTATCAAGGATGAACGGTGCAGATTAGGTATTGTAATTCTAAAAGAAAACTGGTTCCAAATACACTATTGGCCATAAAGCTAGAATAAAATGTTGTTTTTTGTTTGTTTTTTGGCTTGTTTTTTTTTTCCTCTTCTCATGAAATGACTGTGACGATGCAATTTAATATTGATAGATAAAGTGTATCTTCTCAAAACTTTATTGATATCGCAATATGCATACAATACATATCACAGTAAAAATCAAACCACAGTTACCTTTTGCAAACTGTGTATTCAGGCTTAGACTAAATTGGGGTTTGTAGTTTAAGAGATACACAATGAACCAATGTTGCGTCACGCTGTAGCAGTCTATTCACAAAAAACTGTCACCAAAAAGCCGCAAAGACACGCACACACGCACACACGCACACACACAGGATGTGAGATGCAGGTATTAGCCTGCCAGTGGCCGTGCATTTGACACAGCTTTCTAGATTTGTTGAGATTAGTAGCATTTTTGGAAAGTTCAAGCTGTTTATTTGACACGTGCTGCACCTCGATGTAATAAAAACAATCCAAACAATTCAACCAAGACAGAGGGATGTACATTTGGACGGAAATTGCATCCACCATGCTCCAAGAGTTTATGTAACACAGAGATACAATCTATCACATCCATCACTAAGCTCCCAGATGAGCTCAATGATGAGACCTTGCAAAACCATACAAAGAATACAAAGATGATGCAGCTACTGCATACTCATCAGTGACTGTTGTGTACATGATGTGGCTTAAATAAGCTGAATTCTGCCAACCCCTGTACAGACAGTCAGCAGATGGACAGTTGTGCTGGGTTGAGAAGCATTCATCCAGTGTCATAATTTAATTGCAGCTCACAGCAAAAGACAGAGAAGAGCCACTTTCAGATTGTTTCTCTCGCAGCAAGAGGTCCAAGGTTCAAAAACTCTCTTGGCTCTTGAATGTGTTGACTGTTGAACCAATGAGCTGGTGCCTTGAGAAGTGCTGCAAAATTACTGTGCTGACTGGCAATTCAAATAAATTAATTTTGTTGTGCCTGATGCAAAAGCGCAGCACAGGTGAATGGATGGTGAACTATAACGTGATGAAATAGCAACGAGGTTCGCTGTTTTGTGTGATTTGATGATGCAACGTTTTTTTCACCACATCAAACGGTACCAGAAAGGGAGGAGAAAGCTCCACCGAGTGATGTTCCCAGTCAGTGTGCTCTCCTCCACTCCAGAGTAGAAAGTCCTCAGGACCTTTAGAAAGACTGAATTTTGTCATCTGTCTAAGGTAACAGAGCCTCATCTTCTTCACCTGATTGTCAATATGTTTGGATCATGACAGATTCTTAGAGATGTGCACTCCCATACTATTTTTTGTAAATGACTACCTTATACAGTGCCATCCAGCCCAGCAGTAATATAGTGTGCAATATACTGTATGTGTCAAATGCTATTTGAGCCAGCAGCTTCTCATTTGGAAATCATTTTCATTTGTACCCTGAGCCCCTTTAAGGTGCACCTCATATCTCAGCCATCCCTATGTCTGATCAAACTAAAGGAACGCTATATACTTTAACACTGTTTATCTGTCCACCTCTCTCTTGTCTTTCAAATCCAAGCTAATGAAAAAAAAAATAAATTCCATCATCTCTACGGTGATCCACGTTGGTGTCTGGGCCTGCTGTTGCTACATGTCTGGCTCTGCTGCTGTTTGGCCTCCAGCAACTGCACTAGTTGCTGTCTGCTCTCACGACACTAACGAGCAGACAGCACATTCATAGTACAGTCTGTACTGTTTCACCACTCTCCTGCTGAAGCTTCAAAGGACAAGGAGCTGAAACTGCTTGAGCAGACAATGGAATGTGAAATTATTTTAGTTTATTACTTCCCCTAAAGTTCTGTCAGTGCAGACATAACCTCAATAATCAGTCACATCATTTATCAGTCTAATTTGACAAAAATAGCATGAACTTTCACTTTAGGTCATAATTCACAACAAGTGAGAACACAATAACACTGTCATTTTGCCCAATCCCATCTTCAGCTATTTCATTGCTGATGGGAAAATGTAAACTTCTCCGATACCACAGTGAATGCACTGTGTTAAATTAGGGGCAATGGATCGCTGTACCAGTAGAATTAGTCAAAGAGTTTCTAGACAATACCAAAATTATGTGGAATGCCCAAAAAATACAAGACATCGTGTTACACAACACAAAGACATAACTAGCAAGTACTTAGCTGTCATTACTTCATTTTGATCTCAAAACACAAGTACAGTTTCTTCTGCATTTTGCAAAGTTTTAACTTTGCAGATACCTGGTAAAGTACTCAAAAGTACCTTTGTGATAGCTCTTGCCACAGCACATTCTGCCATGATAACACACACACACACACACACACACACACACACACACAGACACAGAGACACAGAGACACAGAGACACAGAGACACAGAGACACAGACACACAGACACACACACACACACACACACACACAGACACACACACACACAAGCAATGTCATCACAGCTAGTAAAAATGTTTTGTCTAATTCAACCAACACATGCAAAACATTTAGTGATTCCAGCTTCTTTGGAGGTGTCATCTGCTCAGGGTTGGGCAGTGGGTACCGATTCCCAATTGGAACCAGTTATAAAGTTCTGACTCTGAAGGATCATAAAGAACGTTTAATTTCAATCAGTTTCTAAACACATTTGACTCACGTTTCGTAACCAGCTGCTTCTACAGTATAAAGCAGTGTAGATGTGTGTGCGTAGAAACTGTGACTGGTCAAACAAGGAAGAGCAAGCTTCCAGCAGGTATGGATGTTGTTTGCTGCAAAAAAAGAGAGCAGCAAGCAGTTTGACAAACAGTTAAGTAAGCCATGTGCAGGGTAGGGTGTTGTTTTGTTCAGCAACATAGAGACAGCAGCTGGGTTTTGCTTGTCTGACTGCTGGAGGGTGTGAGGGGCATTGGGACAGGTACTGAGTGTCACTATTAAATGAGCCAGGGGGCAAAATTAGTAAATACTGAAGGATTGATAAGCTCTGACATTAACAGTTCTACTTTAGAAGGTAAGAACATGGTTGTGTTGCACATTCTTTCTCATCACCATAACATGTCTAAGATGCACTTTTTCTTTCCAAATGTAAACCAGATTTTTTCAATTTGGTGTGTGAGGGGCGTAGGCGCACTGTCGTTCACCTGCAGCTCTGTACAGCAGACACAAGAGATGATGAAGGACAAACAAACTTTCAACAGTATGATCACACTTCACTACAGCTAATGCAGAAAATGTGTGTTGCCACAAGAGTAACAAGTCATTTGCATATGTCAGTCTGTCAAAACATTCAGGAAGAGTTCATCACATACACATGGAGAAATGTTTAACTGCTCAGCTCATTGCTCATACTTCGCTATCCTGGTATGTTATGTGAGCTAACAGCCTGCAACACCAACTTCCATCCATCCATTATCTATACACCGCTTTATCCTCACGAGGGTCGCGAGGGGGCTGGAGCCTAACCCAGCCGACTTAGGGCGAAGGCAGGGGACACCCTGGACAGGTCACCAGTCTATCACAGGGCCACACTTAGAGACAGACAACCAAGCACACTCACATTCACACCTACGGACAATTTAGAATCACCAATTAACCTCAACATGTTTTTGGAGTGCGTGGGAGGAAGCCGGAGAACATGCAAACTCCACGCGAACCGGCAACCTTCTTGCTGCGAGACAACAGTGCTACCAACTGCGCCACCTTGCAGCCCCAACACCAACTTAACTAGACTATATAGGAATGATTAAAATAAGCATTCCCCAGCCGTTTGCTTAACTGTGGCTGTGTTCATAAATTCAGTCTGAAATTCAGAGTATCATCTGAACCATCGTTAAGGATTTCAGTTTCACTTTCAGAGCACACTAAGCAGGAGTGATTCAGTGATTTTGAGGCTGCAGACACTCTTTCTCTAACCTGGTGTTTCTCAAAGTGTGTGACATGTCGCCCTGGGGGGCCGAAGAGGCATGGCAGGGGCGCACGGCAAATACACAAACTGCACTGTCATGGTAACCGTCCCCAATTCATTCTGCTCCGTCCATGCTGATCAGCTGTCAGAAGTTGCGGAGAATGGAGAAATATTTTTCCAGGACAAAAAGGACAATAGAGCAGGAGACAAACAAGGTACAACCTCCCAAAAAAAAGTCAAGAAAATATGACTAGGCTTATCTTGCTCTTGGCCTCACAGCAAATGTGGTAGGAGGTGAGGAGAGGCCCGTGTGTTTTGTGTCAGAAAACTCTTGCAGCAGACAGTATGACACCAAACTAATTAAGAAGACTCATGGAGACATTACATCCCAGTCACGTGAAGAAGCCACTTAACTTCTTTCAGAGAAAACTAGATGAATACTGTAAGCAGGAACATTGCATGGTAAAAGCTGCATCAGTAAACAGCCAAGCATACAAGGTTGCAGAAACCACATACAATAGCTGAGGTTCTTATACTCCCCACTGCTCTTGATATGGTGTTAGCAATGGTTGATGAGACAACCGCCCCAAAATTGAAGGCTATCCCTGTCTAATAATACAGTTGCAAGACATATACGCAACATTTCAGATGATCTTAAAGAACAACTCATAGAGGTCCTAAAAGACAAACGTTTTGCATTACAAGTGGACGAAGCTACTTATTACGAAGTAATAAAGACTGTTCACTTGTTTTGTTTGCTTTCTTAACTCCGAGTCACTGCGGGAAGAGTTGTTGTTTTGCAAGTCCATCAAAGGCAGAGCGATAGCTGATGAGCTCTTCAATATTCTTGACAGTTACCTGACAGAACATGGACCGAAATGGAATAACTGTGTGGGCTTTTGTTCAGATGGCGCACAGACCATGGCGAGGAAAAAGAGCTGACTGCGACACTTATCCAGGGGATCTTGCCAAATATGCAATGGACACACTGCGTCATTCATAGAGAGGAGTTAGCATTTTGACTGCTCATGATATTTATTTAGTTTCAATAAATTTGAACTCGACACATTTCATGACTATATAAGAGGTGGAGGGGCCTGAAAGTTTTTTGTCCTCTGAAGGGGGGCCTGACAGAAAAAGTTTGAAAACTACTGCTCGAACTGAATGTTAGTGTAAGCCTTAGAAGTGCTTCAGCTCTGTTTTTGCACGACAACTATATCACACAGTAGAAATACTATCAAAGAAAAAGTCCTGCATTTATTTTATACTTAAAAGTGAAGAGTGAAAGAGGTTTAATCAATGTACTGGCATTTACCTAATATATGTTCAAGGTAGAACTTTTAATTCTGATATAATGCCGGACAGTTTAACGAAACAAATTACATTTATTTTTGTGAGTAAAACCTGTGACGCTGTCCACAGAGCTCTGATTATCCCATCAACACAACATTAGTGTTTGTTAAGTGATTTACTCAAAGGATTGCTTTCTTTTGCTGCAAATCCCTATTAGCACAAAGCTAAGGATTGCTTCGGGCTGAGAGAAGACAAAGTTACCCTTGCTCCCTGACCATGATCCGGACACAGCAGGAAAAGGCCCAGTACAAAACACCCAGTACCACATACCTTCCAAAAGTTCCATAATGTTAGGATTCATTTGCAGTAACTGAAATGTTCTCACTTGGTAACTGAAAAGTAAAACTACAAGATAAGGAAAAGGGGCATGACGGTAAAAAGCATGTATTTTGTTCTGAAGCTTCTCAAAGCAAGCAAAGCTATTCAGGCTTTGCTGTACTTTTCCTGTCATTTTTTCACACTATGCATCCTAGAAATATACAATTACCTCTTCAACCTGTAGGAAATGTGGAATGCAGACATCCACATTTGATGCATAATCAATAGCATTCGTTAAATGTCTTGATACCTATCATCTACCACCTCACAGTCACTTAATTCAATAAAAATATTGAAAAGACATCAATTAGTATACAATTTATGTGTACATTGGTGAGGAATGAAGGCTACTGTGTTTGACCTCCACCATCTGTCTGTAGCATCTATTCCTGTCTCTAATACTGCACCCCAATACATTGTTTGTCAGGATTCTGTGCTTTACTAGCTTGTGAATAACTCAAATTGTATTATTGTCTCGCCACAACCATAACTTGGGAAATGCTGCTACCAAACTCTTGTAGATCGATTGGACATAGAAACCAGAAAACATACCACCATTGCAACTGTAATGTTAGCTTTATCTAGCTCTTTGTTTTTGCTGATAACATTTATACGTGGTAGGTAGCGTTTTATACAACACTGCTGTAAAAAATTGCAGAAAGACATCATTATATCAGGAACAGTGATTCTTTTAAGTGACAGTGAACACAACACACAGACTTTAAGGAACTATTCTGCTTTTTGAGGCTCTTTCCAGCTGACTAAAGTAACCTTACTTCCCTTATTGCAACACTTTCTTGTGACTGCAGCAATGTGCTGCTACCTCTGTCACACACAGAGATACTCATATCACACAGCAAATCTTGTAGTCTACTTGAGTCTTGTCTTTCAGTAAAAAGGGGATGTGCAGTCAGGCTGTGGCTGTGTAAACTCACTGGTTAAAATGTATTACTTCATCCAGTTATTAAGCGTTTGTCTATAATTGGTAGACAGAGATGGGCAGCATCGGAGGAAGTACTCAGATTCTTAACTTAAGTAAAAGCACTAATATCACACTGTGAACGTGCTGCACTGAAAATGTTTCCCAAAATAAAAGTATGCAAGTATAATCAGGAAAATGTACAAAGGTAATACAAGTAAAAGCAATTAATAGAAACATGCCCTGTGGTTGTTATAATATAATACAGTATATTAAATTGTGAGTTAGATCACTCACTCATACATTAATGTAAAAGCAGGATTGTATTGCTGTACCAAACCTAACCACCTTCACCTCAAAGAATCGCAATCAGCAATCAGGATTCGTTAAGAACCAGAATCAGTGAGCGGAATTAGAATTGATAAAATACAAACAATACCCAAATCCACAAAACAAGCAAAAATGAGCTTGATGTTAAAAAATCTGAATTAAGGAAATAATATTTTTTGCATTCTAGTGGTAAGTGTTCAGTTTTTCATCATCCAGTGACACTATAGTTCGATACTGTTAAATCCATTGACGTCTCTGCATTTGGGGCCAGTGAGGCCTGGCCTCACCATATGTTGCTGTGGAGCTCTATGCTGGCTTCAAATAATGAAGTGGGAAAAATATTGGTCTGTATAGAGTAATAATCTGTAAAGAATATTTCATCAAGAATAATACTCTAAAAAGACCAATTACAGTCATGGAAAAAATTATTAGACCACCCTTATTTTCTTCAATTTCTTGTTCATTTTAATGCCTGCTACCACTAAAGACATATTACCTGAAGAATACAATGAGCACAACAAAAAATGCAGCTGATTGCATAACATTGTATGTCCTATTTGACATACTTAAGCTTAATTGTATTCCCAGGGTATATAAGAGGCCATTTCGTGTCATAAGCAGCACTGCACATGCAAAGGCCTAGAGTGGTTTCCTGCTTACATTCAAGCC
>NW_007577949.1:387383-409951 GCF_000690725.1 Stegastes partitus | reverse complement strand
GGCAAGGTCAGTTAAAGCCTGGATGGAGAACCAGAACATTCCAACCATGCCTTGGCCTGCTCAATCACCAGATCTAAATCCAATTGAAAACCTGTGGAAAATCATCAAAGGTAAACTAGAGAACCACAAGCCCAAAAACAAAACAAATTTGTTTGAATTTGTGTAACAGGTATGGACTGCTGTGTCAGCAGAACAATGTCAGAAGCTGGTGGAGAGCATGCCAAGATGCATGGCTGCAGTCATCAAAAACAATGGATATGTAATCAAGTACTAACTCCTGTGTGTATCATGTGACTAAAACAGACAAAAAGAAAACATGGAATGCCTAAAAGCACTGTTTTTGGCAGTCCAATGCCATAGCGATTGATGTAAAAACTTAAGTGTTTTTGGTTATTATCACGAAAACCATGGAAAATGGCTAGATATCAGCTCTTACATTAAACTCTTATGAGCTATTTTCGTTATTAGCGTTATATTTGTCCAAACAAATGTACCTTTAGTTGTACCAAGCATTAAAATGAACAACAAATTGCAGAAAACAAGGGTGGTCTGATCATTTTTTTCCATGACTCTGTGTTACCAAGACGATTTCGTTATAAACATTTATGCTTAATCCAATGGCTTTGCCCACAGAATGCCAACAAGTAGCCTAATTCCTCTTGACGCACCAGAGAATAGGGCCGGTCCATCAACTTTTGTTTAAGTGATGAATTGCTGAAATCATGGTGCGCATGTCCAGAACTGTTCTGCATAGACAGCCGCAGGGCACAGTTATTGTGGCCCCAAGCCGAAGTCATCCAATTAAAATAATGACATACGTCAAGACGTAATAGAAGTGTACAGTTTGGGTGGATGTCAGTACGTCGCAAGCTAGGCTAGTTTTCAATGTGAGCAAACAAGTCAAAAAAGAAAAAAAAAAAATGAAATAGATTCTTTGATAATGGCTAAATTCAGCACTTTGCCACAACAGCACTGGTGAGTGACATTTTTTAGTGACCTTTTATTTTTAATGTTATGCATAAAAATAGGTTGTTTTCTTGAATTACCTTGATATAAAATTGCATTTAGTGTGTAGGTTTTGTCATTTTATGTGGCTCATTTAATACAGCTCAATCTCAGGTTGCACTGTATGTATCACAGAAGAATCAGATGCTGCTTATAGTTGTATAGTGTGTTGTGCCCCACTCAACTTTTCATGCCAGAGATGCCTGGTTGAATGTAAATGTAATAAAGACAAGTCACTGCGTGGAGGCAAAGGTGCTCTGAGAAATGAAGAGACAGATGCAGTCTGAACCCAACCCTGCTGACTTTGAAGGTAAGCGTGTGTGTTGTTGTTAGAGGTAAACAGGTTAACAGTCTTCTGTGAGTTTCTCAGTGAGCAGATAGAGTTCAGCCTGGCAAATCATGAGATTACTCACATGTTCCTGAGCAGGATTACATTGCGACATACCTGCTTCCTGTCTGTCAGTGAGGGCACTGTGTGTCCTGACTGTTAGTCCACTTACAAAGTTTCAACTCCCAAAACAGGGGCCACAAAATTCTTGACAAAAACAACAAAACCATAACTCAACTTAAATGCCACAATCAAAAGACGTAGTGTGGTTAAACTCTTTTTCAGATTCTGACACGAAAGAAAACTGTGGAAAATGTTACTGCGATTTTTGTATCCACAGCTTCAAATGCTTTTGGCTTACAGCATCACTAACTTTAAGTGTGTTAACTCCAATAAACTGTAAGCAGCCAGTTCCTAATGACATTTTAAGTGGCCTAAATGTTTCTTTAAGAACATATACAATATCTTAGCAAAGACACACTTTTGTTTGGAACTACACTCTCAAGCTACAAGCACTCAAGATTTAAAATTTGTTTTCATTCGTGATTTGGATCTGGAACACGAGCTTGACTCAAAGTGATGCTTTCTGTGTTCAAACTGTTTCCACTATCTCTGTTTAAGGAACAGGGGTTTATGGGTAATCGATACCAGCACCTCTCCTCCTCACAGCGCTGTTGTAAATGACAACCATACTAACACAGTAACAAGCGATGGCATCATAACCTTTGAACTGAAAGCAGGTTTATTCTTTGACAGATGTGCAGACCTTGGAGCAATGAAAATGATCTTGCCACACATACCCTTTTGCACTGCAGACAACATCCACAACGAAAAGAGCATGAAATAATTTTCCTCCAGGAATTTTTCAAAAACACTTAATCAGACAAAGTACTGGATGTAGTTTCAATACTAGTGAGCCAGGACTAGTACAAAGACCAGCATCAGAGGCATAGGTTGCAAAAGTTGTTGAATTCTTCAAGTTTTCAACAGCGAAGGATGTGAATATCAGTATTGACTGCTACATTATGATTGCCTATTCTTTTACCATTTAAAATTTCATTTTCTGGTCAAGTTGCCCACGCTCTTGCTTTCTCTCTCTCTCACGAACACACTAACAACTGACCCAACTTGAACAGTCACTCTGCAAGCATAAACCTAAATGAGCATTTAAGTGAGCATTTCTGCTTTCAGCATGCATAAACGTGGTCCAATAAGCATGAGGCTGTAATAATATATATCCTAATAATTTTTTTAAAAGAAGCGACTAAATTTCACTACAGTTTCTTTGCCCTATCAAACCCCAATTCTCATTTTGCTCCCAATTTGTCACAATCAATTTGAAGTCCAATCCCCTACAGTCTATTCTGTCTCTTTGGAAGATAAAAACAAGGAGCTACGTATGGAATAAATCAGCTACAGTATGTCACAAAAGTGAGTGTCAATATTTTGTGTGGCCACCATTATTTTCCAGCACTGCCTTAACCCTCTTGGGCATGGAGTTCACCAGAGCTCCACAGGTTGCCACTAGAATTCTCTTCCACTCCTCCATGACGACACCATGGAGCTGGTGGATGTTAGAGACCTTGTGGTCCTCCACCTTCCCTTTGAGCATGCCCCACAGATGCTCAATAGGGTTTAGGTCTGGAGACATGCTTGGCCAGTCCATCACGTTCACCCTCAACTTCTTTAGCAAGGCAGTGGTTGTCTTGGAGGTGTGTTTGGGGTCGTTATCATGTTGGAATACTGCCCTGTGGCCCAGTTTCCGAAGGGAGGGGATCGTGCTCTGCTTCAGGATGTCACAGTACATGCTGACATTCATGGATCCCTCAATGAACTGTAGATCCCCAGTGCAATCAGTGTTGCTTCCTAACTGGACAGGTTGATTTCGCAGAAGTGTGATTGACTTGGAGTTACATTGTGTTTTTTAAGTGTTCCCTTTATTTTTTCGAGCAGTGTATAGGACATAAAATTAACTGGGGAACACACAACAAACTGCAAGAGGATATTTGAACAACCACCACAAATGTGTGAAAAGGTAAGCTAATGTTACCGCAAGAATTTTAGAGGCAGGTTGTCAATGTCAACTTTGTTTTTGTTTGACATTTTTAATGTCTAGTTTGTCAAGTTGTTTCACGTCGATGACTGGTGTGTGTACCCCACTATCATTAGCTTAGGTGTTGCTTATTCCAGTGACTTGTATTGGTAGTTTAAGTGCTTGTTTGCCTCAAACAAACCTTAAACACTGAGACTGCAATTCCAACCTCCATAGCATTTCACTGCTGCTCTGCAGAGCAAAATTATTCTTTTAATGAAATTAGGACATATGTGATGCCATTTGAAGAGAAAGGATTGCTCTCTACAGAGGTTTGGCTAGGCAGTGGCAAAGAACACCACAGTCACTATACATACTGAAAATGAACACCATGGTACGGTCAGTGTTCATTTAACCAGGAAAACATTTCTTGGCTGGATGGGTTTAAAAGACACATCCAGCACACATCCACACACAGTCGTTGATATTACAGACAATCAGACAACGTAAAATATAGTGATCATTTCATACCAGCAGTAGCCTTCCTTCTTTTCCTCACTTCCAACATCTCCTTTTATTGCTTGTCTCTTCATTGGTGCCCATTTTTTTCTTGATTTCATCTTTCCTTTATAGTTTGCCTTTTGAACTGAAATCCCATTTAACCATTACTCTGTCCATGGCAGATTGATTTAAGGGGTGCTCCATTTGGCCCTGGAATTTATCCTGTTGCTGAGACTGCTGTTTTTACTCCGTAAGAATTTTTACCTCAAAAAACACTTATTTTACACATGTTCAACTCCATTAATATTCACCACTTCACAAAAATCAGTCAAATTGAAGATGGTCAAGTGTGAACTTTTTTCTTTTAATCTAGTGAATTGAAGTGAAATGGAGTGCTATGGCTGAAGAAGAAATTAATATCAACAGTGATTAAAATTTTGGCTTCCTGCAATTAAATGAACATAATCGACTGAGGTAGTTTAAAATGTGCTACTGTCATAGAGAAGTCTGCACACAGAAAACTCAGTGAATAGAAATAGAGACCCATAAAGAAAATCCAAGACAGTCACCAGAACATTTCTTTGTCTCTTTGCATGTGAACTCTGAACTTAAGTTGTCTTTTCTCAATTTTTATACTGATCATCCAGCCAAGGAAAATTATTTATCTTTACATCTACTCCAAGTGCAGACTTTAATCCTTTTGGCTTTTTGTAACAGTCCAAAAAGGGGACAATTCTACTGTTGCTGGGCTGCTTTGAGCATGTGACTAGAGCTTGCACTGAGCTGCACAGGCTCCAAGGATAAAACGACGCTCTGTACTGAGAAACTGATGTGTTCCTCCATCCAGGATCTGCATTGTTGATTCTCTTCTGCCCTCTTCCAACAATCCAAAAGTGAGTTGAAATTGTTGTTGCTAGGTAACTAAAGATCTATGTGAGCTGGCTGAGGCTTGATCTAACCTAATAGTGTGCCTGCTGGATTGTCGTGGTTCATCAGTGCTCATACACAGTTGGGTGAGTGACTGAAGCAGCTTCTCTGGATGCTCTACTGTGCTCTGTATCCCCATCTAGGTCTGTGTGGCTGCTACAGTACATTTTGCATTGCTGTTCTGTATGCATTCTCAACAATTTATAATACTGAAGCCATTTGCTCACCACAACAAAGTCACCGTATGTTTTGCATTGGACCCTGATCCTACACACCAGCAGATTTCAAAAGTAGATTAGCTTTTGGCCTTGTAAATGTCAACGACAGAAGTCTTCTTCCTGAAACAGACACGACAAAACTGTGGATTGTGACAACAGATACGATTCTATGGTTTCATCAGAAACTTGGTAAAAATAATTATCCTAATTATCCTTGACAACTTCATTGCAATTAATGCCGAATACTGCGAATAGTTGGGAGGGGGTGGTGGGGTGAGCATTGGGGGCCCTTGTGATTAAACACTGGCCCCACCTTGGCCCCCCCAGTAAAACTTGTCTCGAACCACCACTGCAACCAAGCCCATTCACATTCACACCTACAGACAATTTAGAATCACCAGTAAACTTGAGCATGTCTTTAGGCTGTGGAGGCCAGTGTACCTGGTGAGAACCCAACACAGGGCACAGAGAGAACACGCAAACTCCAGAAAGACTCCCGGCCCAGGTGTAAACCAGAGATCTTCTAGCTTTGAGCCACCGTGCTGCCCCAGATAACTACCAACCCAGTTTTTTTCTGATTTCTTAAACAGTGAAACCGAAAGCTCAGCCGCAAAGTAACTGAATACTGAACTGCAGCCTATAAACTGAGTCTATGTGACAGCTCACCCGCTGTTAGATCCTTATTAGCCCTTTCTTCATGTCAGGATAATTTGTAGTTAAACCAATTAATGAAGTTATTACTGTTGCTCTCTCTCTTTGGAGACACTTGTTGATCCTACAGCTGTCTGAAGATGCAGGTTTGTAATAAACTAATTTGATATAGTCCTAAACTGCTGGAAACTAAACTGCCATTTTGTGTGTGACAGCTCATCTGGCTGATGTGAGGACATGTAGGCCGACACAGTGTGACCTGCAGTCAGATCCTGACCTGGAATGATCTGCCTCCATGCTCTCTCAGCAATAATTTTTAAGAATGTAATTAAGTTACCAGTGCTGTTGTTCCATGTGCAACTCTCTCTCTTTGGAGACCCTCACATGGACCCTACTGCTGACTGATGCTGCAGGTATTAAACAGCTTCAGAGCCAAAAGTTCCAAACAGCTGGAAGAAACAAACTTCAGCTCCTGTTAACATCTTGTGGGGAAAAACACATGTGGATTACATCAATTAATATTGAGTATCATTAATCGGTCAAATATTGATGCTAACATGTGAAAAAAAGATTTCCTAAATCACTCAAAGTACAAGTGCTTGTGCATGTCTATTTGTTAATGTGCTGGTTTAGCTCAGACTTGTGCTGTGTTGAAAGTGATATGGAAATGTTACCATGTCCAGCCCAGTAACTTTGCAGGCGCAACTTTTATGGAAACATGATTAAGTTGGGCATTCAGAAAAGAAACCAACACCTTAAACTGCAGTCAGATTCACAGAATGGAGTGCATGTCTGAAAAGGGATAGTGGTGAAGGAGGAAATACAGATGAGGTGGAAACAGAGATTATGACAAAGACTGAATAAGTAAATAAAGACAAAAAAAGAAACAAAAGAATGATAGATGAGGTGTATGCCAACATGAGGTCAATCTCAGCAGGTCATTCCCAGCCTGTCTCTTTTAATGGGCCCTCTACCTGAGTGAAGTGCCCTTTACTGGGCTGCACAGTCCCTCTGGGGGACATGTGGAAAAGAAACTACCGCTGAGCCACAGTCCAGATACCAACAAGGTTGCTGTGGATTTCTTAATCAAAAGAAGAAGAACATAGTTTGCTACAGTTACAGGAGATAGAAAGGAGGACTGAAAATGTTAGAGGAGGCAGGTTTCTTTGTGAATAATGGTAAAATGAGACTTCACACCTCCTCTTCCTGTGTACACTCTGCAATTTGTCTGGCCAGAAGGGGCTAAAGACTCACAAGGTTGATTTTTTTTTTCTTTTCTTTTAATTACTAAGACAAACATATACTTGTCTGTGAGGCCAGACACTGGCCAGAGTAGATTCAATTACAAAAAAGTCTGTCATTTAAGTTTTCACAACTGAATTCATGGTGATACCAGATGGGTGTTGAATTATTTGAAACTAAATCACACTGAATGAACAAATGAACAAATGACAGGCACATAATGCTCATGCAAGCCTCTTTTGCAAGAGATGTGAATGCAATGAAACTGATCACTGTTGTCTTACTGATATGCACGAGCTGACAACGTAGTCATGGTAATATGAAATACAAGGACAGAGAATATTTCTACACTCAAGAAGACATAATGAAAAAATTAGGACACATTTTTGGGATTTTTTTTGCAGATGCATTAATTACCTAATTATTTTTTATGCATTATATTTTGCTATTTTAGTGTTGCTGATTTTGTGCTGTGGTTATACAGTAAACTTGAAAATCCCAGAGTGACTAATAAATGAGCGTGCAATAACTCTGTTCAACACACCACCCCTGGTTGGTGGACAGCGCTCAATCAAGTTAAACGTAATAAAGTATTTCATTTGTATTCTATTCTATTCTACTCTATGAGATGAACAGTCTAAAACAAAACACACACACAAGCACACACCATGTTCTTTAGCATTTAGAAATTGAGAAACACACAAACTGGATTTTCACAGCACGCCTTTCTTTGACACAAACTCTGCTTCTTCCTGTTCATCATGTAATTTTAATTTTTCCTCGTTAAGGCTTTGTTAAGCTGATAAAAGGAGGATTTTGGAAGAAGCTGTCGAGATGCTCAATAGTTTTGTTTTTATTTGCCTTTTCAAAAAATTCTATCTGACAGACCCACCGTACCCTTAATTTTATAATGAAAGTACAAAAGCTAAAAAACGTATTACAGTCTAACAGAAAAGTGTTTTGGTCTGTTTTTGCTTTGTTACTACTATTTAGCTGGCACCATCATGTCGTTCTTCTATTTTGTTCTTATTACTGTGAGTACAAATTTCTTCTGCCGGAGGTCAAATCATTCTAGTTCCAAATAAGGTTTTAAATGCACATTTGTACATAATTCCATCAAATATTACACAGAATATGGTGACAATATTATTTAAATAATTAATATTTAATTTAATCAAATACTCAAACATTTTGGCACTCGAACTGCAAGGTGGAACAGTGGTTAGCACCGTTGCCTCACAGCTAGAAGGTCCCCGGTCCCCCCAGTCTTTCTGCATGGAGTTTGCATGTTCTCCTCGTGCAGCATGGGTTCTCTCCGAGTTCTCCGGCTTCCTCCCACAAGGTCCAAAAACATGTTGCGGTTAATTGGTTTTCTAAAGTGTGAATGTGAGTGTGCTTGGTTGTGTCTCTGTGTAGCCCTGTGATAGACTGGTTACCTGTCCAGGTGTCCCCTGCCTTCACCTGAGTCACCCGCGACCCTAGTGAGGATTAAGCGGTGTATAGATGATGGATGGATGGACTTTGGCACTATAAATGCGCTTCTGGCTTTAAAATGAAGAAGGGGTAAGATAGATTAATTTTTGATAGAATATTTTAACATTGGGAAGAGCACGCTTCCAGAAATTCGAGCCATTTGAGGTTAACCTCACATTTACAATACAAATTTGAAATTCTAACTTTAATTGCATTGCTTTCTAATATTTTTGTCAATTTTATTTTATTTAACGGTTTTAATTTAACACGCCTTGTTGCATTTAATGCATTGCCTCTTAAAGCACGATGCAATTCAACTTGCTTTGCGATAACTGAACTTGCTTCATGTGTTGGTCATGACATCCAATTTTGTCTCCATAAATGCCTCTGTGATGAGTTGGCAACCTCATGACTGAAACGGAGAGAGCTCAATATGAAATGGATTTGATCCACTAAATAACCTCTACAGACCTGCAGCACTGTAAGATGCAAGTAAGGACATGGCCTTTGGTAGCACGACAAGTCAGAGCCATAAAATAGATGAATGAAAGATGAACTTGAAACATTACAGAAAATTAAAAAGAGAGGGCTGCAGTTTGAATGAGGTGAGATGCCGAGTCGGGGCAGTTATCATAACTGAGGTTTTCATTTTCAGAACACTAACATTATATCTGGCATAAAAACCTTTGGATGAAACACCAGTTCAGAGAAGAGAAAGATGTTATGGTGGCCTACTTCAAATCCTACAATCAGGACTGACCTCAGTTTTATGAATGAATTTGTCACAGCAAACAAAAAGAGTACAACGAAATATTGACGAATCTATGATGAGATCAATGAGGCTTTCCATCACTTTAACCATCATCCTCACAAAGTTTTCCTAGAGTGCTGATTTCGGGTCGAATGGCACTGGCCTTTCACAGCCCTGAGAGAAATAACAATCAAGTGCTTTCATAAGAGTCCCACTCCTGTGTCCAACTAGCTGCTGGAATGGAATCCATCTTCATAATTCGGTGTGGCAAGCCATTACGTTTTCAAAGCACATTCTCTCTCAGGCTGTACATGATATAAAACTAGCATACTATATTATTCCCATAGGGGTTTGCAGCACTGACTGCCAGCATAAATGTGTGGTTTGGCCACTGTGCTACCAAGTGCATTCTGTTTTTATTCTTGGCCTGGCTGTCAAATATCAGGTGAATTGGTACTAATTGACTGTTTTTCTCAGGTTTCTATGTTGGTCTCGATGTAACATGACCCTCTTCTACTCCCACATACCACTGAGTCTGTGTCAGAGGTCAAAGAGGGTCAGCAGTGATAGATTTCAAGTTATGAAAAAAAACTAAATTAATTAAAAAACAATGTTGCATTATCATGATTTGACTAGGTTATTCCTTTGTTTTAGTAGACTTTCCTTTTGTGTTATTTTGCTGGACATTGTTTATCCTAATTAATTCAGAGTGAATTATGTCCTAAGTTCTTCTTTGCTATTGTTACGGTTGTATTTTAATCTTGCCACAGGATGGGTGATCTGACAATCTTGTATCGGAGGATTTGTAATAATCATTTCATTAAGGGAGCTATGTCATGTTGTGTTCTGAAAACTCAGTTGCGCTAACCCGGTAGATCAGGTCATCCTGTTTCATGTCTGTTCAGGCACCTGCAGTCTGGCCAGGTCGCTGTTGTCACGGTTCTCAAAGTCATTCACCCGACTCTCCAATGAATTTCTTGCACTGAAGCTGGCAACAGTAGTCAGGGATGCAAACACAGGTATGGTGAAAAACGAGAGGGTTTACCGAAGTCTGAATGAAAAATTGAACAGTGCAATATCATCATGTAACAAAGATCAGTGCTCGTATACATTATTCAGATCTGTTATATTGCTCCATACTCAGATCATTAATAGACAGACTAATGTAAGCAGTAAATTATGTTTATTTTTTAACCCAAGTATGTAACAACTGAACTGATTGGAAGTTCCATCTACACACTATCTATACACCGCTTAATCCTCACTAGGGTTGCTGAGGGCTGGAGTTCATTCCAGCTGACTTAGGGTGAAGGCAGGGGACACCCTGGACAGGTCACCAGTCTATCACAATGCTACAGATAGAGACAGACAACCAAGCACACTCACATTCACACCTACGGACAATTTAGAATCACCAATTAACCTCAACATGTTTTTGGACTGTGTGGGAGAAAGCCAGAGAACCCGGAGAAAACCCACACTGCACAGGGAGAACATGCAAACTCCACGCAGAAAGATCCCGGGTGTCCTCACCGTGATGCAAACCGGCGACTATTTTGCTGCGAGCTACCTTGCAGCCCTTGATGGGAAGTTAATATATACTAGTAGTTCATTAATGTCTCCAATCTCTCTAAAACCAACCTCAGGCTGCCTCAGTAAGTTGAAAATCAAATACTGTCACAAGTTCTACAATTCTACAATTTCATTTAGCAGACGCTTTTATCCACAACGACGTACATCTGAGAGCAGATACAACACAAGTAAGGATCTAGTCAGGAGAAAACAATCTAGATAAGTGCCATAGAGCAAATTCAAGTGTGACCGGGCGTTGATGCCATTAGCAGGCTGTGTGGGAGGTAATATGAGTTTTTTTTGTTTGTTTGTTTTTGGGCTGTCAAATGCAAAGGTGTTCCGTGAAGAGCTGGATCTTTAGTCTTTTCTTAAAGACTGAGAGGGAGTCAGCAGATTGAACAGAGGTTGGTAAGTCGGTCCACCACCGTGGAACAAGTTACTCTATATCTCATTAATCACAACCATACCTATGAAGTCTAGTACTTTTTTTTTTTTTTTTTAACAGCTGGACATTGTAATACCTTTTGGTATACTGTGCGACACCAAGTACACAGTGTTGAGAGATAATCTAACACAATTGTTGGTTTTAGTACTTTTGTGGGATTTCCTGACAATATGAAAAGCATCTATAGAATAAGAATAATGCAAGTTGCGTCCATTTAAAGAATGTGGCAATGATATTCAAGAAGAAATAATTAAAACATACACCAAAACCACATGTATAGACATGTTGCTTTTCATAAATTATGCAACATTAACAGTTAACTTAAATGGTCTGGCTTTTTCAGTTGGCTGAAGACCAAACAAAGCTAGATAGAGCTTTCCTGCATCAACCAAATTCACAAGAATAAAATATTGCATGTCTTTTGGTTTGTTGCTGGTTTCAGTTTAATTCAAATTCTTTAATTGTTCTTCAGTCTGGTCAGTGCATGAAATCACTCTTTAACTCAACAGAACATCAAAGGTAACATTAAATCAAACCTTATTTTGAGAAAACAATTTGCTCTTGTAGTTTAAATTCTATGACAGCTTGCAGTGAAATTGCTTAACACGTACACACGCACAGACAATGACTCAGGATAACCAGATGGAAAAAGACAGACTGAGAGGAAAAAAAGCAGTGAAGGGAGGGTTGGCGAAGAGGAGGTTGGTAGGAGATGAGCCAAAAAAGATGGAGGTTATTAGCAGAAACTGTAACAGTGTGTAGTGGAAACTGAAAATGTACATACACAACACAATCCATACACATTGTGGCCATGTTAACATCTGGTACAAATTGTACTGTAGTAATTAAGGTATAACTGCAATCACCCCTGCCAACACATTTACAATGAAACAAGTCCACATCAGTATTTATATTTCTAGAAAACATTTAACATTGCTGTGATACATTGACTACCATCATGCCTCAATTCATAATTCCAAAGTACTGTTTCCCACCACTGTGGTGCTACTGGTGGGACACAGTTGTACCGGGTTTCAATTTGTGCAAGACTTCCGTGTGTCCCGGGACTCATTCCAATATATCTGTGATCGGACCAGAGACATCCTGGTGAAAAATGACAAATCATCGCTTGTGTGTCCAATCCATCGGTCTCAGTGGTCACGATAACCCCCAGCCCCTGACATACTTGGTGCTTAGCTCTGGCCCAGCAAAAAGTTGGTACTATATCTAGTAAAGCCAGTCTCAGTAAAAAGACGAGTATTATGGGATTCAGACCAGTGTGAACTCAGCACATTCCTCAGTTCCAATGACTGAAGGAATGGAGATTTTATATTTTTTAAGTTTTATATTTCACCCTCCATTTAGGACAAACAGCTATTTTGAAGAAAGAACTACAACTTCTGTAGTGTGTCCCACCGGGAGGAGACTTCGGGGAAGACCCAGGACACGCTGGAGGGACTACGTCTCCCAGCTGGCCTGGGAACACCTAGGGGTCACCCCGGAAGAGCTGGGGGAGGTGTGTGCGGATCGGGAAGTCTGGGCGGCTTTGCTAAGGCTGCTGCCTCCGCGACCCAACTCCGGATAAGCGGTAGAAGATGGATGGATGGATGGAACTACAACTTCTAGTAGCTTTACAATACAACGTGATTGAAAACGCCATGAAATATGTAGTTCTTCTTGGGGTTTACAACTAGGGTTGTGTTTTTGCATTAATAAAGAAAAATAAACGGATTGAAGTATTGACAAACGTGCTACTGTTAAAGTATAATACATGTAGTATGAAATAAGTATAAAAGAGTGCATTGTATTGTAATATTTTTTCTGTTTTTAATACACTGGCAGTGTTTGGGGGAAATCTGCGCTCATTGTTAAGGCAACCCTGTTCGTATCGGCGCACAGCCTCGCCGTAAACTCGGAAGAGACCCGTCCTACACAGTCTGTAATGTTTTTGTGTGTACAGTAGGTGGCGGTAATGCACCTGAACGTCGGATGCCAACCGACAACTCAATAGAAGAAGAAGCAACAGCAGCAGCAGCAGCTAGGCTAGGCTAGTAGCTAATGTAGCCAGCCTCGACGAACTAGCTAAAAATTTCACAAAGCTACAGATACATTCCCCACCGCTGGCCTCGCAGTTAGAATGGTCAGATTATCCATCGCTGTGATCACAGTACATCTTCCAGTCGCCTTTTTCCTGCATGTGTCCTTTTCAGAGTTGTATTTGTTTACAGAGAAATGAAAGTAATGACAAGCATGAAGCCCAAACACAGTAAAAGCACTTATATTTTATCACAAATAAACAATAATAGCTAAGAACGATATCGTTGGGATCTCTTTCAGAGCGATCTCAGAACAGCTTCTCTCTGCCTGGATATAGTTCTTGTCTTTTCTATTTGAATGAATACGGAGCTTATATGCAGCGCCAATGTTTACAGAATGCTGGTCTGTGTGGGTGCACACATCTTTATACTGATCTCTATAGTTATTAGTGAGGACGGGCCATAATAGTAAAATTGGTTAATGCCTGACTGTCGGAAGAAAAGGACAAAAACATCACAGCATATGCGCTGTCAAATGGGGGGGAAAATGTGGCTCAGAAGGGTAATTCTAACTGAAATGTATTGCTTTGAAATTCGTACTGGGGAACACGAAAAAGTGGGGCAAATCGTGTCCCAGGACACGAAACAATAGATTAAGTTCATGACTATTTCACAAATTGCCATGAGACTGGGTTAGACGCTAAGCAGAGACAGAGTGATGGATATTCCTCATTAAGAATGTTAAGTTTGATGCTAAAAACTGGGCTTTGAATCGCATTTTTTCCAACTTTAATGCCTTGTCTCATATGTCATGTTGTGGGATGTAATTTCACCTTCCCCCACATCACTCAATACTGCCACAACAAAATCTGCTGCACAGTAATAAATGCCATTTTTATGCATGATGTATAAGCCTCATCGAAGCTACAATACTGGTTAACGAGGATATTCTAATTATGTCTTTCACCGTTCTGCATCTGTGTCTCCCCACTACCTCCCACACTACAATGGCACCCATTAGTATCGGGCTCTATCAATCAGGCCCTTGGCCAATCAGCAGGACTCCCACAGGTTTTTCTGGCTTAATGGCTCCTCAGCTGCACTTGGATTGCCCATAGATAGATAAAGGATGGGAAGGAAATCATTATCACTGCAAGGGAGGGTAATAGGTTTAATGGGTAACCTATTACATACTTAATGAACAGAAGAGCAAATACACAAGGCTACTGTTTGAAATATGGAGAGCTGGGGACAGAGTTCAAGTACACTGACACATCAACTGGTAAGTGTAGCTACATGAGCAGTAGTTAACAGCAACAACACTGTGTTTTTGGCATTGCATTGAGGAAAACAACCATGTTTTACTATGCTGGTATGTGTGTGACCTGCAATTTTCTTCATTTAAATTCAGACAAAACTGAGATTATTGGATTTGGCCCTAAACACCTCAGAAACACACTATCTAACCAGATAGTTACTCTAGATGGCATTGCCTTGGCCTCCAGTCCTACTGTAAAGAACCTTGGAGTTATTCTTCACCAGGACATGTCGTTCAACACACATATAAAACAACTTTGTGGGACGGCCTTCTTTCATCTACGTAATATGATAAAATCAGAAACATCTCGTCTCAGAGTGATGCTGAGAAACTAGTCCATGCATTTACAACGTCTAGACTGGACTATTGTAATTCCCTATGATCAGGATGTACCAATAATTATCTTAAAAAACAGACAGCTAATACAAGGTGCTGCAGCCAGAGTTCTGACAGGAACCAGTAGCAAAGATCGTATTTCTCCTGTATCAGCTTCTTTTCATTGGCTCCCTGTAAACTCTAGGATAGAATGTAAAATCCTGCTTCTAATATATAAAACTCTTAATGACCCAGCTCCATTTTACCTTAAAGACCTTATTGTACCGTATCATCCTAACAGGGCCCTTCACTTTCAGACTGCAGGTCTAGTTGTGGTTCCTAGATTTCCCAGAAGTAGAATGAGATACAGAGCCATCAGTTATCAGGCTCCTGTCTTGTGGAATCAGCTCCCAGTTTGGGTTCAGGGAGCAGACACCCTCTCTACTTTTAAGGTTAGGCTTAAAACTTTCCTTTTTGATAAAGCTGATAGTTAGAACTGCTCAGGATCACCTGAACTGTCCCTTAGTTATGCTGCTATAGCTTTAGACTGCCGAGGGTTTACAACCACCGCAACAGGGCCCAAGGTCGATAGCTAGACTCTTCTCCTCTGTGGTATACCAAAAGGTATTACAATGTCCAGCTATTAGTAAAAAAAAAAAAAGTACTAGACTTCACAGGTATGGTTGTGATTAATGAGATATAGAGTAACTTGTTCCGTGGTGGTGGACCGACTTACCAAACTCTGTTCAATCTGCTGACTCTCTTTAAGAAAAGACTAAAGATCCAGCTCTTCACTGAACACCTTTGCACTTGACAGCCCGAAAACAAACAAACAAAAAAAAAAACACAAAATCCTATTACCTCCCACACAGCCTGCTAATGGCATCAACGCCCTATCACACTTGAATTTGCTCTATGGCACTTATCTAGATTGTTTTCTCCTGACTAGATCCTTACTTGTGTTGTATCTGCTCTCAGATGTACGTCGCTTTGGATAAAAGCATCTGTCAAATGAAATTGTAGAATATATGTATATACACCGTCACACATAAAGTTCCAATACTTTCTGTTTTCAGACACATCCCTCTTTGTTGTTCTACTTATACACATCAGTAATCACTTTGACCAGGTTCAATGATTACATACTGAGTCCCAGTTACCTGGTGAAACCAGTTCTGACTTCAGGATCTGACTGAAGAGTGGGACATCCTGCCCATTCACACCATCAACCAGCTGGTAGACAGTATGTGCAAGGGGTGGCCATATTCAATATTAGTGGCTGAGAGACATTAAAAGAGTAATATTGGACATTCTAGTGCATTATTATTTCATGAGAAGAGGTAAAAACCCTATTTTTAAATTATTAAATAAGCACACAGGTGATCAGAAAGGCTGAATGTGAGAATGTGAGACCTTAATCTGCAATAACACAGTCTGTTACCTAAAATCCCTCTGCACTCAGGCTGGAATTCAGTGAATGCAAGAGGGAATGCTGGTCACATCAACTTTAAAGCCAAACAAATGTGAAGGATGATGTAGAAAATATGAAATGTTTAGATAACAGTGTTCAGGCCAGTCACTAGGCTGTCCAAGCCATCTGCTGTCAGTGCAAGTGTTAAAAGTGAGTCATTCATGAGAAACTCAAAATTGGTGAAGTTCGTGCAGATTTTCATTCTGTCACTGAAAAAGACATTTTGGGTTTCTTTCACATGGACATCCATGGGAAATAATGCAAGATTTTAAACTTCAGTTTCTGTCTGAGCTTTTTTCCCTCCTGCTCAGCTCATTCCCTCCATTTGCTTGACGACAATGTGTGTTTCTAATAGCTGACATTGTTATCTACAACTAGTAGAAACAAAATTACTGATAGACATAAATAAATGGCTCAGTCATTAAAAAGTCCTGATCATACTAGAGGTACAGTTCAGCTTGTAACTATAAAATGGCCCATATGGTTGTTGGTTTTTTTTCCCCTTTCTTTCTTTCTTTTTAAACAAATATTTACAAATGGAGAACAGCAGATACTGCAAGTGGATAAACATTTAAAACAGTCTGTAAAGCAGGGGTCTCGAACTCCGGTCCTCGAGGGCCGCAATCCTGCAAGTTTTAGATGTTTCCTTCTTCTAACACACCTGATTCAAATGATCAGCTCAGCATCAAGCTCTGCAGAAGCCTGATAACGATCCTGATCATGTGGATCAGGTGTGTTGGAAGAAGGAAACATCTAAAACATGCAGGATTGCGGCCCTCGAGGACCGGAGTTCGAGACCCCTGCTGTAAAGCATAAATTTCAACCACCAAAAAGCACAAAATTGTTCATTAAAGGCTTAACTCTAAAGACCCTGCTTTTTAGCTAAGCAAATAAAATGTTGTTGGGATGCTTACTTCCGAGCCCTGAAGAAAAGAGAGCAAGCTACAGGGCATGTTGTGTTCTAGTTCACAAAAGTGCTTTTTATACACATCAGTCTGCAAGTGTGTTTGAATGTGCAGGTGCTGCAGTTCTGCAGCTGGATGGTAGAAGTTGAGCCAGTTTTTAGGTGGTCAATGACACTGCATGTCCTTGTATAAAAAAGCAATGATGCATTACATGGACCAAACACAGCAAATGTCTTGGAATTCAGGCAACTTTTTAAGGCGGTATTACATCAGTGTTTGATTGCAAGTAAGATGACACTGACAGCTAAAAGGAAGCAAGCAGAGAAACAAAATTGTAGTTAAAACTAAATACAAAGACATCTGTGTTGCAGCTGGGAATAACACAACACAGTGTTTAAACACAGAACGTTTTAAAGGGCGCTCCAAATGTTGGCAAGTCTTAGTTTACAGATGAGATTCCAAAAATCTATGCTTCAACTACAGCATGTTATCCCTCTAGATGTCTCAAAACTTGTGCCATTATTATATCAGTAATATAAATCCCCTGAAAATGTCTTCTCCTAATGTTCCCTGGGTATAAAGATGCTTTTAAACCCATTTTAACAGCATGTGATAGCAGAGAACCTGTCATTCATAACTAGGCTTCTTCGTTAATAAAGGTGACTAGAACTGAATATGTAAAATAGGAATAGGAGTGATTCATTTAGGAAACTCTCCTTTGTTTATAGGGGATCGACTGGGACTGATCAGTTTGTTTCCTGCAGTTGTGTCTGCTGTTCTTCTGTTTTCTTAATCTTTCGCTGTTCTGTCACTTTTATTTCTCACTAAGGTCCATATCTTAATGCATTATTATTGTTTTCCAGAATCTGTTTCAGGGCAATTTGTGGCTGGCTGCCTTCTAAGCTAGCTGCCTTAGCCACTGAGTGAAGCTAACTTCCTGTCTTTCTGGTTCAGTTTTTGCAGTCTGTGCTCGAGAGACATTTCTGAGACTACAGAGGGACGACAGACAGAAAGAAGAGGCTGCTCAGACCTGAAGTAGCACATATAATTCATCAATAATCGGTCAATAAATAAATACCGATACTGATAAATGAGAAAATTCTCAGTGTTTGCTACAATCACAACATCAGAAACTAGGATGACTTCTCAAGGAACCAGATTGGTGTCAAAGAAGGCGAGGGCTAATTACAAACAACATGTCAAATGAAAGAGCATCAGAATACAATGACTGAAGCAAAAACAAAAATATTGTTAAACAGTATCCCATAACTTATATTGACAGATTCTAGACAATCTCCACAACACAATGATGAAAAGATTTCTCTATTACCAGCACTTATGGCGAGATTAATGTCCTTGACATAAACAATAATGTAAATATCTGCAAGCATTATATCAAATGATGAAAGATGTGGATAGCTAAGGATGTTTTCAAAAAAACAAAATACAGCACGTGTGGCTAGTCCTTGTAAAGACTAAGATGTGAGCTTAAAAGTAAAAGTATTGTAATTACCCTGAAGAAGCGTAGGGCTCATAGAGTCAAGTTAAACAACAGATGTCTATACATGTTCCGTTTAAGAGAAGGCAACGTGCTGTTCTTTTCACATGATCGAACAAGCAGAAACATTAATTACAAAACCTGCTACAATATACACAGAAACACTGCAGCAGCATGAAACAGCTGTCTGTCCTTCCATGATACTATAAAGCTCAGTCACTCACACTCAACACATCCCTCCTCCGACTCGAAACAAACTGAAAACTGTCCATTGTGGCTGCTGCCGATCTGCTGCCCTGTACCTCAGTAGTTACGCCGCCTTGAAAATGTATACTTTATCATGGACACTGATGGGCAAGGGGTCATGGACAATAAGTGCCTTTCTAATCATTCTTACCTCCAATAGACTCAACTGTGGACTTCTGCACATGTACTTTGGTACACAAACATTTTTGTCCACATGTTCTTTCTTTTTGTTGTTTTTTTTGTAACTCCCATTGTCTGTTCTATTTTGTTAATCTGTTAAATTTAAATAAAAAGTTGATCACAAAAAAAAATGAATTTTTCTTAAATATTGTTTTTGTTTTTACAGCAAATGGACTAAAATGTAATAAGCGGTTTCTTAACCCAGTAACTAGTTTCTATATGACCTCTGTCAGAGCCACATATTACCCATACAAAGCAGGAGTACAATGGTAAACAAAATATACAGTTTGGTATGTTCCTCTCTTTGAATTCAAGGTTTGATGTGTTTTGAACACATCAGAAAAAACAAGAATATATTTCTTATAAAACCAATGGAAGTTTTCAGGTGTTTATGCTGTGCTGCCGTGGTCTTCCATCAAAACTCTCAGTGGAAAAAAAAACAACAAAAAAACCCACTTCTTTTGTTCTGGAATAATTTAAAGAACTCCAGTACTCTTGAAGGTGCAGGTCTTTGGAAACTTTTACATTTAACCGAGCTGGACTCTGCCCCACCACCTTTATCTAAAACTGTAGCACTGGCTGTAGCTGACCAGTGACTGTAGCCAGAAACAACCGACGTCAGGATGCAACAATTAGGCAGTGGCAAAACACTTGTTCTAATTAACTGAAGGTTTTATTGGTTTGTTTTGTTTTTTAAAACTACCGAAAACAAAAAAACATTTTGTGAATGTTATTGATTATGCTAAATACTCACACCCTCCCTAGCAGCAGGGTCATTTCACTGGGTCACTGCTTTTCTCTCTTTTTGTCAACAAAAATAAATCAACAAATGATAAATGACGATATAACACAACAATTCACTCCTGTTATTTTATGGCTTCACGTTGTCCACTGCTTTTTTTTTTTTTAACTGATATAGAAACAAGTTTTGAGCTCCAAATTTGACTCTTTTTTTTTTTTCCACAGTATCATTTCAGTCTCAGTATTAAGATATTCAGGCAGGCATCACATCAAAGTCCTACGTCTGATATTGTAACAATAGCACAGACATATCAGATATACCTAGACAAGAACAGGCAACGGTGCAGCAACAGAGACTCTCGCAACATGCGACTGACCAGGATTTTGCCCCACAGAGACAAATTTTAGCCAGTGTTCACATGATAAGAATTGAAGGCAAAAAAATCTTTCTTTTAACAAATGTTGTCAATTGGGGTTTAACTTCCTCACATCTGGAGCCAAGAAAATTGTTGATTTCACTTCATAAATGTGTGAGGGTAAAGAGTTGCGGCCATCTTCCTGTTGTCGTGTTGACAGCAGATATAAAAGACAATCACAACATTTGTGTTTTTTCTTATATTTTGTTGAGTGTGTAATGAAGCACGAGCCTTAAGTACACTGCTGTGTGGCTCTCTTAATAATGCCACAAGTATGGGCAATGAAGTACTGAAGACATGCCTATTTTATAACAGATCTAAAGCAAGCCTCACTAGGACAGCTCTGGTCTGCATGGCAGTATTATTTATAACAAACGATGGCATAAATGGACCAAAACAAGCACCGTGTCGGTGTTTCTTGAAGCAGGGAGTGTCAAGAGCAAAGCTAATCAGTACTTTAGTTTTAAACGCACCACACAGTACTTGGTGGTTGTCTGTTGCCTGTGCGCGGACTGACAGGCTCTTGTTGGACCAGGACACCAGGTTTTCTAGTTCCCAGCATGTTTGTCAGTTCTAACCGGAGTTCATGTGTCAGCGGCCCGGTGGCTCTACTCACCGCGTCCTGCTCTCCCGGTCCGCTGCCCGGTTGCTCCATGCTGCACAGCTTCCTCTTGTTTGGATTTTCTGTCCTCTTCATCTTTGTCGGAACCGTAGAAACGCTCCTCGTGTGTTTGAACCTGGCCCAGACGACAGCCGAGGTTCCAACGTGTCAGCTAGTGTGCTGTAGACTTCAGGGACACCTCGCTGCTGAAATGGAAACCATGGCTTGTTGAGGCTGCTGGAGTTGAGTGTGCAGCGGTTCTGTCAGCAGCCCGTCCTGCGGCTGTGCTCGGCCATCCTACAGCCGGACTACACTGCACATCTGGAAAACACGTCGTGACGAGCTGTCAGTCACCCTTGCAGCGTCAGCAGCCACTAGTCTCCTCGAAGACAATGAGAAGGCGGCTAAAGTGGCTCACATGGGCAGCGGGGCGTCTGCGGGGCGACAATGATCCATGCCAGACGGTTTTTGTGGCACCTCGCAACTCCTCATGCAAACCGACTTGTTAGTTAGTTCGCGGTGGCTGCTGCTTGCTAAAAGCTAGCTACCGACTGGTGACTAGCTGAGCCGCTAGCCAGGCTGCCTGCTAACGTTTACCTGCCGGGGAACACCGTGACACCCATGACAGGTCGCCCTCGCTCCTCACGGACACCTCCGGATGTTTCCTCAAACAGCTCTGCGCGCTTTGTCGGCTTCGACGGTTCCTCAGACTGTAAACGTGTTCTCAGGAAGCTGCTCCATCCTCCGACAAAGGCTGAGCTATGTGCGCGAAGACCGGGTTGAAGTGCAGGGGCACGGCACAGCTCGGCACGGCTTGTTTCCTGACTCTGGGGCGGTCGGTGCAGTTAGCGGGAAGGACGACGCGACGTCCGGTTGGTTGTTACCAAAATAAAGTATCGTGTCTTGACGGCAGGACAGTGGACTGAAAACCCGTCTCTTTATCCTCTGTAAGGTCTCATATCAGCCATGGGTTTGTTTGTTTGTTTGTTTGTTTGTTTGTTTGTGGAAACAGTATTTTAACAAAAGTGTTTGTTTGTTTTTTAAGCATGATGGTGTAGGAAGCTCTTGCAATCATCTGAAAGACAAAATAAAATAAAATGAAATAGTCTGTTACGTAGTTAAACCTAAAGTCCAAAATCTCTGAGATCTCAAGAGTTTCCTTTATTACAGTAGTCATAATCAAAAAAAACAGAAACAGATAAAACAGAAAGAAAGAAAGAAAGAAAGAAAGAAAGAAAGAAAGAAAGAAAGAAAAATAATGTAAATCAGGCATTTGACCTAAGCTGTGGTGATGTATAAATATATTTGTAACAACCACCTGTCAAATTAGAAAGGCAAAACGCATTTTACTTTGAAACCACACTAATCTATTTCCCGTGTTTGGCGTCAGCTTCATCTGCAGACTCTGATTGATGTTTTCTTCATGCCAAAATCACAAACAAATCCCGCACATGCGTGATTAATGGAAAGTAATCTAAAATGTAAAAAAGTACTTCATGTCAGCCCATCTGTGTTGAACGTCTTCCTGCCTTTGTGTGTTTGTTATGTGCTCGTGAAGACGTGACAATTGGATCAGTTTTGTTGGAATCTGCTGCCACCTACTGACGAAAGAAAAGTAAAAGAAGCGTTTACGGTGTTTTTCTGACTAAATCCATCCATCATCTAGACACCGTTTAATCCGCACTAGAGCTGGAGT
>NW_007577949.1:377609-387133 GCF_000690725.1 Stegastes partitus | reverse complement strand
CTAAATAACTTAATTTTTATTTATTTATTTTAATTAAAAAGACGGGAATGTATAATTTTCTGAAGGTAGGATGCTGTATCAATACAATATGTTTATGTGTGTGTGTGTGTGTGTGTGTGTGTGTGTGTGTGTGTGTGTGTGTGTGTGTGTGTACTCTATATTTAGAGATCAAACAACCATATATTTTATAATCTAATACGGAATTCAGCCTTTATAATATATGCTGTAAACTATACAGAAATTAAATCATTTACTAACGTGGGTATTCTCTTTTTTATGGCCTTGTATTTAAGCTGCTTTGAAACTGCTTCAGTGTATAAAGTTTGCTACAAAAATGAAATTGTCTTGCTACAACTTGTCGTGTTCTTCTTATTAACACATTATGTATGAATTCACTGAAATATCTTTCCCAGAATGCCAGTGGTGTTGCTTCTTGCTTGTAGAGCAATATCTTACTTTACTTGAAAGAAACTAAACACAAAGTATAAGCATAGTTGGTCCAAAAAAAGACACTTTACAAGTCAGGTATCATACCGTCTCTTTTACTAAAAATGCCTTTTCCTCTTTTAAACCCAAACATTTTAAGAAAGAGAACACACATAAAAATGCAACTCTGTTTCCACTCACAGCAATACAAAACTTGCAGCACAGCCTCTTTAATATGCATCCACATGAGATGTGGTTCCTGAAACCACCCAGACATTTTGAAAACATCCACATTTGGAAGTTGACCTTGGGAAAATTACGCAATAAATATTTCAAATTGACAATTTTACACCTTAACTGGACACAAGTTGTCCACTTTGGTTCAACTTACTACTTTGTAAATATACTAGTACAGTGCTGGTTTGCCACTTTGCCTTTTCCCCATGTTATATATAAAACTCTGATTCAGATTAAGGCAAATAGGTTTGGGCCAGTAAACCAGCTTCATACTGATTGTCAAAAGCTGAACCTTTTCATCCAAAAGTGAGTTTGTTTAAATCAATTTAACCTCAAAGAAAAAATGATATGGCACACTAACACCCAGGTCTCACGTTTGTGTAGAAAAGCAACCACCAAGGCTAGTATTGCACCGTAATCTACAAAAGTACACATCAATGAAATTATTAGAGGATATTTCATGCACAAAACTAAACTGTTAACATACTAAACAGAGAAATCATGGGGGGAAAAGTGAAAACTTAATGGAGTCAGTGCAAAATACCCAATTTCTGAAATTTCAATTTGACCAGTGAGCATCACAAGTTCTCCAGAGTGATTGTCATTGTGAGGAAAATTACAACATTTCACTAAAAAAAAAAAAGAAAGAAAAAGTTGAAGCTAATTTAAAACAACAACAACAAGAAAAAACAATAATATTGGTGTAATCCATTTTTCTGGTACCACAAATTAACTGTCATCTCTTTTGGACCATTTACTAATGTGTGTGTGTATACACTGCTGTATTCATTCAACACTGTATTCACCACTTTTAAAAAAATTCTACCTAAACTACATAAGACCAGTCTACATTAAAAAAAAAAAATGCAGTTATTTAACTCTGTAACCCTTGACCAAATTGCTCCTGCAAGCCCAACCACTGTTCATATTTATTGAACTCCCATTTTATTTGGGAAAATTGGAAAAAATAAAAATAAAAACAAAAATAAAAATCTAATCAGAAGCAATAACTCCAAAGCAAACTTCAGCCAAAATCAGAGTTGTCTCATAAAAATGAGGAAAAGCACTTCAGTTGCTGGTCTCCAGAAAAGTCCTCATAACCCCTACACACGATACCAATAATAAAACAATCACAATCATTCATGTGTACACACACACACACACACACACACACACACACACACACTAAGATGCTGGAGGCATCTATAACATGTGCTTGTTTTAATGTAATTACATTTTAGCCTGGTTTACTAAGATGCTACACATATTGGCTTTTGAACACTCCAAGTTACTATTTTAGCAGGAAGCAGATTGGTCAAACCTGTTTAATATTTAAAGAGAAGTATCTCTATGATTAACAGTAGTACCCTGGAGTTTGAGGACAGAAAGAGAAAAAAAACCCTCAACCAGAGTTTTGGGAGTAAATGCATGAGAACATCACATACGAGCTACATGACTACACTGATTATTGCTAGTTCTATGATGTGTTTTTTTTTTTTTCTTATATTATCAGTAGTTGGCCATTTTTATGACATTTCTTCTACAAATAGAGCAAAACAAAATAGATCCATGGCTTTGTTTCCACTAGCTTTCCAAACCACATGCATGTATTCTAACACTAACTTTCCAAACACAAGACTCCACAGAGGCCAAGAGGACACACTTGGCAGTTTGGTTTTGGCTTTCTTTTTTAAGTTCTTTTTTTTTTGCTGGTTTCAAGTGGATTTTTGATTCTTGAATCGCTGCTGAAATTTGAAGCTGATTTTGGCTTAATTAAAATTGGCTCCTGATTTTCATTTTCTGATTTGTAAGTTGAGAGAAAATGTAATTGAGCTTTGGAAATTTTGTTTAAAGAAAATTCCCCACTTCAAAAAAAGGCTGCCTAAACTACACAAGACCAATCTACATAAAAAAAAAAAAAAGTTGCTGTTATTTAACTCTGTAGCCCTTGACCAAATTGCCCCTGCAAGCCCAACCGCTGTTCATATTTATTGAACTCCCATTTTATTTAGGGAAAATGGAAAAAACAAAATGAAATAAAAACAAAAACCTAATCAGAAGCAATAAATCATAAGAAAACTTAAGCTAAAATCAGACTGGTCTCATATAACTGAGGAAAAGCACTTCAGTTGCTGGTCTCCAGAAAAGTCCTCATAACCCCTACACACATTATACCAATAACAAAACAATCACATCATTCATATCCATAAACTATCATGTCCCAGCCAAAAATCTAACAACACACACATTCTCAAACACTCACATGAAATGTTTCTACAGGTAATACGAAAGACAAAATTTCCAGCATTTTCTGTTTGAACAGGAAAACATGACAGTGACTAGGGGCTGCTGCATTACAGGAAAACTGCCTGCAGGGGGTGCAGCTGGTGAGGCCGGTCCTGGACCAAAGTGGAAGAAGAGATGGAGGGTGACGTTCCAGGTGTCACAACACCCCAGCCAGGAGAGAAGGTGGGCTCACAGAAGCCTCCTGTGTTTTTACCTGTAAGAAAACAGAGGACATTTTCAAGTCTCAATGGAGTTTATATCATTTCCCTAGAGCCTGCTATTGTCTAAAGCAGGGGTGGGCAATCCTGGTCCTCGAGGGCCACAATCCTGCATGTTTTAGATGTTTCCCTCTTCCAACACACCTGATTCAAATGATCAGGATCGTTATCAGGCTTCTGCAGAGCTTGATGATGAGCTGATCATTTGAATCAGGTGTGTTGGAAGAGGGAAACATTTAAAACATGCAGGACTGTGGCCCTCGAGGACCAGGATTGCCCACCCCCGGTCTAAAGGAATTACATTTTGAGAAACAGTTGTCATGTTTTTTTGTTTTTTTCCCCACTGAACAAAAACAAACTGACAGTGACAAGTGACAAGAATTAGAGTCACAGCAGAGGATGCCAACATTCTGTGGTGAGACGACTATTTTACCTCACACTTCACCCATATGTTTTAAAAATGTGTATTAAAGGTACCTGGTGGAGTTTTTAGGTCTGTTCACATCAAGGCAAGGCAATGTCATTTATATGCCACTTTTCATACCCAAAGCTAACCCACAGTTGTCACAGAGAACACAGGCAATAGTGCAGGAAACAAATGGTTAAAACAATGAAGGCAAACATACAGAAGCACACCAATAACAACACTACAACGCACAAAGCAATGCATTTTAGTCAAAAGAAAATGAATTTAAAAACTATTTTGAACAGGTAGGTCTTTAGATTGGAAGTCACCACTGTCTGAAGTCCTTTTCACAATTTGTTCCACATCAGAATTTACAACCAGCACTGCCCCCTTTAGACTGCACACTGAAAAATTGGCATAGCTCATTTTGGTGCAATATCAACACAATATCAGCTGAAGATGTTTGACTGGTGGCTTCGACAGACCGGTGAACAGTTCATCGTTGTAGCACAACCTGCTAGAGGTAAAAGCACGGTGACAGAGGGCTTTAATGTGTCAGTTGAAATTTAGCTCTGAATCCGGGGAAACGCAGAATTAATACTCTTCAAGAACAGACTATTAAGGTGAGCACAGACTTCAGTGGTTCCAAAAAATTCTACTTCTGTTTTGTCCTCATTTACCAGGAGAAAATTTTAGACTGTCCAGCTGCTAATTTGCTTGTAGTAAGAGCACCTTTGCCAACACTGAGTACTCAAGTGCTAGTATTGTCGTATTGCTCTATGTTGTCATGGGTGAAAAATGCCTTGTTTTTTACTTTTGAATGCAAGCAAAAATGGGTCTTGATGAGTATAACATGCTGCATGACTGACAGCTGCAGAAACCGAAGGATCGAATCACAGTTTTCTGAAAACTTACCTTAACTTACAAGCCAAGCACAACCATTATTTTGCTATTTGTAAAACCAAGAACACATTTTTCCATCTTAGGCAGGTTGTTAAGTTAGCTACAAGGTGAGCTGGACTTAAATTATAAAGTCTGTATGGTTTGTTGTTCAGTATTAAGCTCTTTTTACAAGAGTTAGTGTCATTACATTTCGCAAGATATTGCAGAAAAGAAATGACCTGACTGACTACATGCAAAACATTTTTAAGATGAAGATTTTCATCAAAAGCCATCAGCTTCATTGTGTGATCAGGACACTAATCAGCTCTGAGCAAAACTAGGGACTGTACCTTTAGCAGGCCAGGGGTGTGAGGAAGAGGATGAGGAACAGAAGGAGGAGAAAGGCAAGGGAGAGGAAGGAGGAATGGAGAAGGAGGCTTGGTGAAAAGAGGAAATCCTGTGTTCGTTCTCCTGAGGTGACTCAGCAAGAGTCAGGAAAGAAAAACAGCAAGAATAAAAGGTTCACATTAGGTTTCCCAGTAATGTGAAGAGAACATTCACATGTGAGAACTTATAAACTCACCTGTAAGTTGATCTTGGCTCTCCTCAAGACATCCTGTGTTCTTGACACTGCAAACAAGCAACCAGAGCATCTGTGAGTCACCATTTATTTATTCATCGGTTAAACATGCTAAATCAGTATGATGAGGAAAGTGAAGAATTGACTTAAATAACTACAGTCACTCAAAAATTCCTGTTGTAAGATGTAAAACATTTTAAAAGTTGATGAGTGGGAAGACGGAAGAGGAGCAGACTAGAGAAAACAGAGGAAACTCATGCAAGACAGCAAAACAGTCTTGCATGATCTAATCTGCAGTCGATGCCGAAAGATCATCAATAAAGTTTTATGTCTGCATTGAGAAACAAATGAAATAGCTTTAGGTAGATAGGGTTTGGTGTTTGTTGTTTTCATGCTTAAAGCCCAAAGAATGTGATGTATGGTTTTATATTTTCTAGAAACATGTAGTGTATGTGAGTGCCTGAGTGACTCACATTGGCTAACTATAAAGTGTTCCATGCTATCTTTGGTATTGTTGGAGCTCTTCACTTTTTCCATCGCATCCTTAAGAGCCTGATCTCGCTCTGAAAGCTTCAGACGGAGAGAAAGAATCTCCTCCCGGTCCTAAATGAAAAAACACATAAACATGGAAAACTCTTAGTGTATAGCCACACATCTAGATACAGGCATACATAGTAAATAAGTGTAAGATGTAGGAGTAAATGAAACTGACTTTTTGACAGTATTTCAAGGTTTGTCATTAAACGTGGAGAACTTCTATTACATTAAGATGTAAAAGATATTGGCAAGTGTCTTACTACCAAGAAATACTGAAAAAAAACAAAACAAAAGCATTGACCTCACAGGGAGGTGCAAAGAAGAATCACAAAAAGCAGACTTTAAAACCCCTAAACTGATCATGGTCCCTTTACATGTTCCATTGTATCATAGTCAAATTCAGATTCTTTTATGTACCACCAGGAAGTGTTTGTTCAGGCTTGCTGCAGGTTCTGACCTGTTTGGTTTCCTCAGAGTCTGGCAGAGCTGCTCTCCAGAACTTCTGGAGCAGAGAATCAGCCTTGTCCAGAATCTGCCGCAGAGTTTTAGTGTCCGACAGTAGCTTTTGGACAGATCCTGTGTCTGAAGGCTGAGACACACAATGCATTAGTTCAATAAAATATTTAAATACTGATTCATCTATACATTTTTCTGGCAATACGTGAGTCATGAGTTTTATCAACGTTTCTGTATCACCAGCAGCCAAAAAACTAAATAATAACATAAGGCAAAATAAATAAATAAATAAAATGGGCCAAAATAAAATACATGAACCAACATTATGAAACAAAATAATCACTTGGTGAAGAAGAAACACAAAACTAAATACATGGAATGAATAAATTGAGAAACAACAGAATCACTCATTTAAAAAAATTTTTGACACAAAACATTGAGTGTATATCGGTTATTCTTCTATTTTCACAGAGATGTAGCTTTGAATTTATTTTTTTTATGATGCATTTTAAAAATTATATTCATGTTTTTCTCATAAAATTGCATATTAGCAGGTTTAAAAAGCCTATAACATGTACATTCATAGTTCTATTTTGGCTTCTGTCTCTTTAAGGCCTCCACCTGAATAGCCCAGTCCTCTGTGATTGGTCCAGTGGGCTGTCAATGGTAGCACTAGTTATTTACTGAAACCCCCAGATCTGGGTATAGGGATGTAGTCATAGCAGAAGCGGCTCTAGTCATGAAGTACAATATTTAAAACATCTATGGATAAAGATTTGAAAACTTTACTTATAAGGGTACCATCAAATCTGAAGTGCAGTCTCATTTTGTCCACAAACAAAAACATATTCTTGTACTAAGGTCTTTTTTTTTAATAGAAGAGTTCTAAAAGTTGCTCAGTGGGGCTTTTGATCCTAGCTCTTGATTTAGATTTAATTCAAAGGAAGTAGAAGATTAATCTTGACTATTTTCTTCAAAAACCACAAGTATTGCCTGACTTTGCTGATGTTTGTGGTTCTTCAACCTCTCACCTGCTGAAGGAAGAACTCCTGTGAGGTACTCAGTGAATAAAGGATGGCTTCCATCCTATGGAGGAGGGCACTTCCCTCAAGGATCTGCTGCTGCAGAGCCTTGAAGTTATCAATGTGGCTGACTGCATGGCGGCCATTATTGTTGGCAAAGGAGTAATTTGGGACTTGCCCTTGCAAGGTTGAGGCTGCTGTGAAGAAAAACAAGAATTCAGAATAAGGACAGAAGGATGATACATGAGTTATATGTGTACTACACCCCAACTATAATAAAGGTAAGGATGCTAAGACCTCACTTATATTAGAAAATTCTGTAGAGGTGTATTTCAGTCACTCTCTTCGATTCCAAATTGTGTAACTTCACCCCCTAATGCAAATACACATTTTGTACTTTTAGGTAGATGTGCAATCCCCTTGAGAAGGTAGGAAGCTGCCACACTGGCACATTATTATTGACTTGAAAGTAATATGAATATAGATGGGTGTCTTGTGCCTTTGTTTTGGTAGTGTTTCTTCCTGTGTGTGTTTTGCTGCGCTGCTGTGTGCTCTGCATTTTCAGGCTGGTCGGGGACATGGTCGAAGAGGACTCACTCGCTCTCCACCACAACTGTTCCTCATCATAATCAGCACTCCTCTTAAGCCGGCTTCTCCCCGTGATGCAGTGCCAGATGATTCAGTGTCCTATGAGCGGTAGATCAGCTATGACTAGTTCTCGTGTTCTCGTGCTTATTGTTCATCGTTTCGTGCTTACTCTCTCATTTCATCATCTCCTTCAGAGCCTCCTCAGCCTGACGTTGTAGACCTTGCAGGCTGTAGACACACTCTGTCTAACTTTATTTTCACCATTTCACTGACTGAATGTTGGTGTTCGTGGTGGAAGACGTACTTCAACTGTTTAATATCACACACTAACAATACTGTCAAGGAATAAGACCTGCATTCATTTCATACTGAAAAGTGAAGAGTGAAAGAGGTTTTATCAGCACAATATGCTGACATTTACCTGATATCTGTTCAATGTGGCGTTTTTACTTCTGATTCGGATAGTTGAGGGAAACGCATCGCATAATGTTTAATTTGGCAGTAAAACCTGTTCCCATCACCACAACATCAGCCTTTACAGTGGTCTGCTCAAAGAATCGCTTTCTTTTGCTCCAAATAATTGTATTTATTTGTAATTTTGATTATCAAATATAGTATACAATAGTGATTGGTTCAAAATAATGTTTGAGTGCTACTCAAGATAATACATTTATATGTATATATGTTTTGTTTTTTTCTCTTAAAAAAAAGAGAGTACCAATAAGACTACCATAACAGTACTGTATTGGTAAAAGTAGCAGTATCGTTAACATCTTAACAATATCCATTCTTTACCATGTGTTCTCTAGAGCTTGGAAGAATTTGCTGGGCTTTCAGTGGATCTAATAGAGATGTTTTTACAAGGTTTCGAGGGCCTTTCTTTAACACTTACATGCAGTATGAGTGTGTGGTGCTGATGCTTCTATTTTGCACTTGACTCTTTCACAAGACTCCAAAACATCTGACTCCCCTGTTATTTTATGTTGTCTTTTTTCTTGCTAACCAATTTGCTGTGACATTTGTTCTGGTTTTGACTGCAATCCCATGTTTCACTACCTTTTCAATTACTAATTTAATCCCTGTCCATAGGAAACAGCTGGGGTGGGCTGGAGGGGAACTGGGAGAGGTTTGTTCTTGATTTAATCGAAACTGGACTTGCCAATGTAATATCATTAACACTGTAAAATGCCTCTTGATTGTAAATCAAACGATTTTGTGAAAGGAAAAGAGTGCTCCTGTGTGACATAATGATACCAAGAAAATGTGTTGTCCAAAATCATTTTGCTTTTGTAAGTAAAGATGACTGTTTTAGGTACAAGCTCACACAGTCTATCTTAACCTAAATTTCTTACCCTGATCAACTGTGTCCTCTTTATTTTTCTGCACAGAATATTGAAGAGAGCAAGGACTGACGAGTCCAGTGTCTCTCACAGGTGGAGAGAGAACGCTACCTATGGAGACAGACTTCAGTCAGTACTGACTTGGAAAATCTTCCTTTTTAATAAATCTTCTAAATTCTACTGTTGCGATCTGCTTTATTCCTCATTAGTTTAAGATACAAGTTTGTGTGTAACAGCTACTGACCACTGAAGAGCTGTCTCCTGGCTCGAGGTTGTGTGTCATTCTGTCCACTTAGCTGCTGGTCCAGCGGAATGTGGAGCGTCTTGGGGTCAAATGTGACAGTGCTGTGTTCTGGCTGCTCACCAGCACTGACCTGACCTGTGAAGAAACAGACAAACACAGATGATGAATACAAAAAGTAGCCAATACGTATGCAGAGTGTGAATTAAGAGTGCAAAAAGAAGCAGAGCTTTGAATGTGAACGAGTGGTGAATTTTGCTGGATATTTTCATGAAACAACTTAGTTATCAAATATCATTGATGTA
>NW_007577949.1:307596-377484 GCF_000690725.1 Stegastes partitus | reverse complement strand
TTATCGTATCCCTCTGTAGAGTCGCAATTCAAGGTGCCAGCTGTGCAGAGAGACTGCAAAAACACACTTTAGGAGCTTTATATGTTGGGCCTCTGTTGATATCTCATTTTAAAGCCTTTCTTGGCTGATACAGATGATTTTGGTAAGACTTTAAGTTCCTTTCGGGGAAAACTCATGCAGAAACCTGATTACAAATGTTTTGCACAGGAATTGAGTAATGCTTTCACTGCCATTGTTTCTCGCTCATTTGGATAAATTCTGAATAACTTTTTTTTAGGTATTACACCATTAAAGCTGTTACTGATCTCCAGACAAACAACAGAAAATATGTGATTGATAGGCTGTGTGCTGACGATTCTTACCAGAGGGTGTGTCGGGAGTGACTCCACACACTCTGTGATACATGTGCAGCTCACACTGAAGAGAGTGAACCAAACTGTGGCTCTCACATAGCTGCTGCCGGGTGATGTTCACATCATGCTGCAGCCTGTCAACATAAACATGCTTTTTATTTTTATTGTTTTTATTTTCACATTTGAAAATATCCTAAAGTGTTAAATTTGCAGTATTCATCACAAGACTAAATACAAGATAGAGATGCACACAAACAGTACCTATTGATAGCTTCCTGGTCCCTCAGTCTGTGCTGTTTCAGTTGTGTGATCTCTTGGCTGTGAGATTCAGCCTCAGCTCGCAGCTTCCTGCTTTGCTCTGCCCACCTCTCTGCCTCCAGCTCTGCCTCCTTCAGTCTGGACTGCTCGAGGAATACTGCTTCTCTCAGCTGCTCTGCCTCCTTAATACCTTCTGCATGGGTCATGTGACAGCACAGAGAACAGGAGATATTGTGATGTACCAAGAAAGTGTTTGCCAGAAGTAACTGAACCAACAAATGATCCTTCAGTTTAGGTCATAGTGGTGAACATTAGACTGTACCTCTTGTGACTTGCTTTAGCTTGTTTTCCAGATTGACATTTTTCTCTTTCAGAAGTCTAATCTCACTGGAAAGCTGGCTGGCTGAATCCAGGCCCTGAATGTAGATGTTCGTAGGAGCACCTGTGAAAGAAGGATGAAGACAGATGAATAATAATATACTGCATAGAGTGATGTGGGATTTCATGTTCAGAACAATCATCCATCCATACACCACTTAATCCTCACGAGGGCCACGGGGCTGGAGTCTATCCCAGGTGACTTAGGGCGAAGGCAGGGGACACCCTGGACAGGTCGCCAGTCTATCACAGGGCTACACTTAGAGACAGACAACCAAGCACACTCACATTCACACCTACGGACAATTTAGAATCACCAATTAACCTCAACATATTTTTGGACTTGTGGGAGGAAGCCGGCGAAAACCCACACTGCACGAGGAGAACAAACTCCACACAGAAAGATCCCGGTTTCCCCACCGAGACGCGAACTGACGAGTTTCTTGCTGAGAGGCAATAGTGCTACCAACTGCGCCACCTTGCAGTCCCAGAACAATCAGAAAATGACTTTTTATTTTTATTTTTAAAAACAATATCTAATAAATCAATTATCAGTGTTTCACAGCTTTATATAACAATAGTTCCTACTAATATATTTAATCAATAAATGTGGCCTGAAGCCACGTATGGACTACTGAACACGTCCTCCTGATCACTCAGTGTTAGGTGACTGTTAATATCATTTGTTTCAAAGTCACAGAGTTCAATTAAAACAATAGATATAATATAGTACAAAGACAGAAAAAAATATCTCAAAGAGACTGAAAATGACCAAAATGTGAGACAAAATGACATTTTCTATATAGGAGGGTGGGAGTCCTTTCACTTGTCCCTGTACTTTTTTTGGGTCCATGTGTGGTGATTGTGTGGTTATTTTATTATGGTTGTTACTGATATTCTCCGGTGGTTCCTGGAGAGTGTGTTTTCATGTTTTTCAGGCTGGGCGGGGCTGAATGGAGGAGTACGCGTCGGCACCCTCGCAGCTGCAGCTCATCACCCTCGTTAAGCGCTGGATAAAGCCACCGGTCTTTCTGTGCTCCAGTGCGAGACGATTACCTACTCTGCAGCGGTATTGGTGGTCGCCAGCTTAGTACTTGTGCTATATGCTAACTCCTTTTGAGCTCTCGAGTAATGGTTTGCATTTTTCCTGCTCTTCAGCGTCTCCTCCACCTGCCCCAGCTTCCAGCCACTCCAGCCCACCACTTCTGCCCTGGTTCACCACCCACGAGCCTGGAGATTCTTCATATGGGTAGAACACACGGGAGAAACACCACACGAGCACGGGGATTGAGAGACCACCACCTGCACACTCGAACGGGAGGATTGCCACGCGTACACCATTACAGGAAGGACGTCACACGAGAACACGTACGGGAGATCACCACACAGACAACCTCATGGAGAAGACATCCCCTCACCCTGGCACCCGCACACCAGCCCCAGATTCCCTCACTAGCCTCCCCGGTTCCTCACACTCCCTGGTTTCCCTTCAGTAGAACTTGTTAATTCTAACCCTGTCTCTTTTTCATTCTGGGTCCAGCACTTCTTCACTCACCTAGTGGCCACCAGCCATAACACCATGTATAGACAGTTTGGACACCAATGGGCCCCAGAAACAGGTCAGAAAAATCTGATAGCTGAAATGAGCAACAACTGAACACACAAATAATCTGGCAATTTAATACTTTGCTACAATCAGCACTTAAATATGAACCAATTAGTTCTCTAGGCACTAATGGTACTGTGTACCACAGGAAAGAAGATAAATTCAAGATCTATCGGATGCTTAGATGCTTCCACTGTGATTTGGGGGAATTGAATTTAATGCTTTTTTAAGTGTTGTTTTTAGTGTGTGTGTGTGTGTGTGTGTGTGTGTGTGTGTGAGAGAGTGTGTGTGTGTTACCTTTCTCTGTGGCAGTGCAAGCCAGTCTCTCCTCCAGCTGCTGCCGGAGGCGGTCATTGGTATGAATAGAGTCCTCCAGTCTCCTCCTCAGACTCCTGATTTCTGTTAGGTGCTCTTTCATAAGGTCTGAACCTACAGTAAAACACAATTTCAGACTAAATATGTCATCTAAAAATTACCAACCACTCTCCCTTAATTAGCTGTTTATTTGATTATGAAAAAGAGCTTAAAACATGTTGTAAAAAGATGATTTTGTATAACATTGATCATTTCATAACTAGAGTGAGGGATTGCTTTCTGTTCTTTGCTTTTATATCATCGTTTTATCATTGAAGATAAAATATCTTGAGGTTTTGAACTGGGAGCCAAAAAAACCAAGCAACATTAAGATTATTTTGATATATTCTATAACCTTAACCATTCATCATTTAAACTAAGAAATAACCTCAACACAATACAAAGAGACAATCAGTGAGGTGTTCGAAGCTTTTATGTGTTCTACCTGTGACACTGGTACCTGACTGGTACCCTGATGATCCTGAAGACAAGTCAGCTCCAACTCTCACTGGTCGAGTACCATAGGTCATATCCAATAATGCACTGCTGTGCAGCAGGTTGGCCCCAGCTTTCATTGCGGAGCAGGCATCCAGACTGCTGTTGCTTGCAACAGTGCTGAAAGGAGAAGGCTGGAATCCTTGGTAGGAGAGAGACAGGAAACCAGAGGAGTCTGGCTGCTGGTGGCCAAATGGGAAACCCTGCAGAGGTTTGGACTGGGGAGTGGAAAACCCTGTTGAAGATGATGAAATAAAATGAAGCAAATGAATGATGAAACACATAAATGAATAAAGGAAAACAATGCAAAAAAAAAACAACCCTGAAAATAATATTGTACAAATATACCAATTGTCTATTTTCAAGTTTCAGTGTACTAAAGATAAAGGCAAAGAGTGGACAGCACAAAGAAAAAAAAGAAAGAAACAAAGGCAGTTAGAAGGATGTGGATTATTAAAGCTGATTTGCTCTCACAGTTTCACACCCTATTTATCTAAATGAAGCCGTCACAGAACCGACAGTATAAGGCATACCATAGAAGCATGCACAGAGGCATGTCTACAGTCGATTTATACAGTGACTATAGATTCATGATTATTTGTGCTTTTCAAGAAAATAAGTACAGCAGAGCACGTTGAGTTGTTAAATTAGACGTTCTGTACATTACATCAAAATTCATCCCAGCACAGACGGTAGCTGCTGATGGCAAGCACTGTACTTTTCTTTTACAAAGTTTTTTTGTAAATGTTTATCAGTGACTGAATTTGGTTCAGTTGAAATTATCTGATGATTCTGCTCTGTTCAGATGTTAGTTATATATTCAGATACATATTTAGTTTGTTAAGTTTTAAACTTGGTCACACAAAGCTATGCAAACAGTATGATTAACGCACTGTCACTGTCTCCCAACTGTCTCTGTAACATCTGCAGCTCCTGATGCACCTCGGCCAGAGAGAAACCCACCCCCCTGCTGCCTTGGTAACGGGTACGCAGATTTGAGGGGTGAGGATGGAAGGGCAAGGGTGCCTTCTGGGTGGAGGAGTAGGGAGGAGGGTGACAGAGAGTAGAGCTGACTGAGACAGAAGCTGAGAGAAAAGAACAAGAGGAAGGTAAAATGATGGGTAAAAAATAGAAAACAGAAGAATGAAAGAAAAATACAGAAACATGCAGCCTGCACAAACTATCAGTTCAGAGGTAATAGGTGAAGCATAAAAATCCCATGAAGGAAAAGTCTGCTTTTTAATAACTTGGTCAACAATTTTTGGGCTCCTTCATACCTGTCTGAGTCTGCACAGCTGTAGGTTTGTGTGGTGAGCCTGAGCATTGCATGCTGGGACAGCTGAGGCAGGGCTGGGCACGGTGGGATGGGGTGATGGATGGAGCAACAGATGCATGGCTTGACATGGTACCACAGTAAGAGTGACCATCTGGAAATAGAAAGATTTCGCTGTCACCAAAGGACACAATGGATAGCACAGATCGTTGACACAGACACCACCACATTATCTGACACAAGCTGTCTAGATGTTTAACCCCTGAAGAATTCTGTACTTTCACATTTCTGTAATCTGTGATAAAAAAAATATTAAAAAAAGTGGAAATAACAATACTGCAATACATGTCCCAAACTTGTAGAGCAGGCTTTGAGAAATAGGTCTGGTCAAGTTCTTTATACATACACCACTGTGCTGCCGGATATACTCACAAGAGCACCAAATGTGTGTTAATCTGCTGCTGAAAATATTCCCCAAAATTGCACAGTTTCCTTCAATTTGATTTCTCAAATGTTTGCATATTTTCCCACAAGGATAAATATAACTCTAGTTATATTTGTAGAACTCTCTTTGGTGTAAACAGCAGTATTTTTATTCTTTTTTATTTTTTAAACCAAACTTTAAAAATGTTTGTAATGTTTTTTTGTGTTGATTGCCTTTCCACTATTTGGACATGCAACTTTTGGTAGCAGGGCATAACTAAATGCGATCTGAATAATGCATGGGGCCATCTCACCTATACTGACACTGGTAGAAGTCTGTATTTCCTCCTGACCAAGCTCACTGGCCCCATCCACATCGGAGAACAACTCCAGGTCCTCGTTTGTGGATCTGTGCTCATCAGACACATAAGAGATGCGATCCGATTGGTCGGTGGTGTCTGAGAGGGCGTGGCTGCTGCAAGGCGTGTCAGAACGATGATGATGCTGGTTGAGTTTGGCATAGAGAGACTCAATGACCTTGTCCTTCTGCTGCAGCTCCTTACTGAGCCTGCACACACACACACACACACACACACACACACACACACAAATTAATATGCGCTTTATATCTGAGTAAAGGTAAAGGCATTTACTGTAAGCCAGACCCCAAGTCGTATATAGCATTAGTGCAACTCACATATGCACATCAAATTTAGTTAACCTAGTTCATTCTACATTTCAGGTTTTAAGTGTCAGTTCCCAGACAAAAGGATAAAGCTGGGTAGAGAAGATAAGAGTCCAGCTCCTTCTCCTCTATCAGTAACAATTTTATGTTGCTTTCAAGCAAAGCTTTTGACATCACACACCTAAAAGGCTGAGTGTGGCGTATTACTTGTCTTCTAACCTGTGCACATGACAAGTAGGCATGTGTGAGCTCATAGAACAGCATCTGCAGGAGAAAAAACATCCTCCCAATATAGCATTTCTGTTCCGTATGCACAAATGCAGCCCCACCAGCACTTTTTAGACTTAAGAGGCAGGGACAGTAGTTAATAACTCTGCCCCTCTGATTGGTCACTTTCAATGGCTTTCTCCTGCCCCCCGGTAATCGTAAAAGAAGTACTCCGATCCTGTACTCAAGTAAAAGCCAAAGTGCAGAAATATTTGGTTACCAGTAAAAGTAACAGCAAGTAAAGCAAAAGCATTATGTACTTTCATTACCCAAAAAGTATGTATTGTTCACAATGGTCCATTTAAATATAATGTATATTATAAAACTGGATTATAATCAGTGGCGGCTGAGGGCACAGGGGCGCCGCCCTCCCACTACTAATGTCCAGATAAAAAGTAGTTCTCAAATGTAAAATTGAATTTCAATTAATTATAACAAAATGATATTAAAATTAATAATAACATTCATATTCTTTTGATATATTAACAATATTTGTATTATTAACAGATTTAATATAAGTCTTTACTGCGTGTTTGCTAATTTTGCACTTCCTGGATGCGGGGCGCCGACCAAATGAATGTGTATGTAGCTCGATAAACTGCTCATGTTCATGTGACCTCGGCCCGGGCTCTGATTGGCAGCTGCAGACTTTCTCACGGGACGTCGCTCGGTGCGTCCCGGACCCTCCCACTTTTGCTGTAAGCCAATTAATTTTGTCTTTATTTGCTTTTGTCTTCTGTGGTTGGATATCAAAACTGCCCTTCAACGTTCTTAGGACTGCGCTTTCTGACATTGTCACGGCCTTTCACCTCCTCTGCTACAGGATCACAGCTGCTGTCGTGATGGCTTAATGCATTGACCTGCTGTCAGTGGAGAAAAGGCTGTTCGTTGAAAAGAGCGCGTGTAGAATTCATCTAACTGGGTTTAACCTCGGACAAATCTGACGTGAGAGCGCCCTAGTTTATTATTTTTAAAGTCATTTTTGGTCACACACCGGTCAGAGCACACCACAGCCACCAAACAGCCGCTAGCACAGCCTGCTATGTGGGGCGTTTAGGGAACATCAGTACATCGTCTATCAATAAGAAAATGTTCAGCAAGTCATATGTTTTATCTTTGACCAGGTGGGAGGTGGGACAAAATGAGAAAGTGGGTCGTACTGGTGCTACCAGTGGAAAAAGTTCATCTGGAGCCCTGAATAGTGTTTTTTTTTTTTTTGGTCAGTATTTATGTTGTGTGTTTTGAGTTTGTACAGATCCTGTAAATATTGATGAAAGTTTGATGAATGGTTTTGAAATTTACTTCTGGTAATTCTTGATAACGTTAAATTATATTATGATTATGATCGTCCAAAAGTAGACAATTTGTATTACTTTTGGTCAGTCTGTGATCCTTTTCTCTAGTAAGTCTGATATTTAGTTTGTATAGTGGTCTTCTGTTGGTAGCTCCATAGTGCTCCCTGGTCTGTCAGTTCAGTCAAGCGTTCCACCTTGCTTCTGTTGTACCTTTTGTATCATGTTGTTAGCTAGTGCTCTGAGTCATGTTGGTTTTGCAATTTTGTTGATCTCATTCTCTCGTAGTTTACTAGTTGACATCCCAGAAATGCTTGTTCCTCTGCTAGTTGTGTTCCCCTTCCACCTTCTCTTCCTGGATAGCACGTTTACTTTCCTCATCCTGTCACTGTTGATTTGCAATAAACTTCGTTGCACTGATTCCTATCTGCTTGTGTTCTTTGTCTGCATCTCCAACTTCTAGATGCAGATTTTGTCACGCTTCTAAACTGGCCGCCTTTCACCACAAATTCACAACTTACATTTGTTAAAATATGAAATTACATTCCCTTAAAATGTAACTGACAATGCAGTTTAGTTGCACAGGGGTGTCATTTTGTGGAAAGAAGGGTAATGCAACATTACTAAAGTTAGTTTATCACAGTTTTTCACAGTAGTCCTGCTCCAATTCAAGCATGCATATTTTAAAATGATCGCTTTAAGAATAAAGTCGTTGGTAAAAGTTTTAAGAGAAATTTCACTGCACCAAGAGAATCTGAGAGCCACACAAGCTGCCTTGTGACTTCAAGGATAAGAAGTATTAGTGTTGTACTAGCTGTATGAGTCATCTACATGCTGTTCACGTAAAGGCTTTGCTGGCTGCATCATGTTGCTTAGAGGACATGCAGAATGTTTGTATAATATGAGGCCACAGCATATCCATCCATCCATCATCTATACACCGCTTAATCCTCTCTAGGGTCACGGGGGCTGGAGCCTATCCCAGCTGACTTAGGGTGAAGGCAGGGGACACCCTGGACAGGTCATCAGTCTATCACAGGGCTACACTTAGAGACAATCAAACACACTCACATTCACACCTACGGACAATTTAGAATCACCAATTAACCTCAGCATGTTTTTGGACTGTGGGAGGAAGCAGGAGAACCTGGAGATGGAGAACATGCAAACTCCATGCAGAACAATCCTGGGCGTCCTAACTGGGACGAACTGGGGATCTTCCAGCTGCAAGGCGACTGTACTAACCAACGAGGCACCTTGCAGCCCCCACATCAGATCACATTGGGAAAATACAGACTTACGGTTTCATAACAATAACATATTTACACTGACATGGAATATGTTAATATAAAAACAGTAGGTGGAATAAACAACACACTCCGTAATTACACAAGTTGTGTTAGCAGTGTTCCCTGTGCTTGTTTAATTAACAGTGATGTATTGGTAAACAGATGCCAAAGTGAAGGTCATCTAAATCAATGCCAGGCCAGCACCAAACACACACAGACAGACAGACAGACAGACAGACAGACAGACAGACAGACAGACAGACACACACACACACACACACACACACACACACACACACACACACACTTTTTCCACCAGTGGTGTGTGAGTGTAGGAGTGGATCTAGTTAAGGTTACAAGGTGCTAAAAAAAAGTGCAGACCATTAACCATTTACCTGTGTTTACATGAGAATTTCAGCTTTTACTGCGTGAGCATTAAATTGCCATGGTTGTGCTGTCTGAGCAGTGCACTGAGCTTACTATGTTTCTGATTCTGAGGTGCGTTAGGAGCACATCTGTCATATCTGATGGAAGTACACAAGTAATTCAAATCCTGTCTAGCTGATGATTTCTTGGCTAATGGTAACAGGATCAGTAAAGTGTAGTCATAGTAATATCAAGAGTAAAACCTGTCTACACCAGCCATGTCTGGCAAAACACTCCATCAGTGGAGACAAGTGCTAAAAGCATGAATATGCTGCTTTTTATCAAGAAACAGGCCATACATATAACTTCTCTTAAACCACAATTTGCTGTATTTGCATCTCTCTTTTTGTAAACTAAACTACATTCATTAGGTAAATAACATAGCTTTAGGTGTTGGAATTGGTATGTTTGTTTGTTTTGACACAGAGCAAGGCAAGCAATTTCTTCTTTTTCGCTAAAGTAGCCCGACTCCAGGTCTGTAGTTAATGTACAGACATGAGACATTAATTTATTGCAAAGAAGTACTTTGTACTGTTGTTTATGAAGACATCCATCCATACATTCATTATCTATACACTGCTTAATCCTCACGAGGGTCACGGGGGGGTTGGAGCCGATCCCAGCAGGACACCCTGGACAGGTTGCCAGTCTATCACAGGACTACACTTCGAGACAGACAACCAAGCACACTCACATTCACACCGACTGGCAATTTTTTAGAATCACCAATTAACCTTTTTGGACTGTGTGGGAGGAAGCCGGAGAATCCGGAGAGAACCCGCGCTGCACGGGGAGAACATGGAGACTCCACACAGAAAGATCCCGGGTGTCCTCACCGGGACCTTCTAGCTGCGAGGCAACGGTGCTAACCACTGATCCACCTTGCAGCCCTTTATTAAGTCATATATATGAAATTTTGTTTCTTTTTGTGCTCGTCTTACTTGTTGAGTTGTGCAAGCATCGATCTTCTCTCCCAGTCAGAATGTTTCTTCAGCAGCAGCAGCTCTCTCTCCTGAACCTTCCATTCCCACAAGGAGAAGGAGAACAAAGAGTCTCTGTACAGTGGGCTGCTCTTCGACAGCATGACCTTCCACAATGGAGCCATCATCCACCTTGAGTCCCTCTCTGCTCCCTTGACCAGTAGCCCTCCACCTTATTACTGACCGACCATGACTCCCCTGTCTGCTCTCCTTTCTTTTGAACTCTGGGGTCAGTTTAACTTTCTCTGTTGCAGTATTTTCCACTTGGTTGTGTCTCCAGAGGGAACAGAGTGCAGCTCATTAGCTCAGTGGACAAGGTCCTAACCCCAGAGTGCGTATCACAGAAGGTACAGTAAAGAGGCAGATCGTGAGCAAGGGATAAAGGGATGGAGGTTTCATCGGTCACACAGGTGAAAGGCCCAGCAAATCTTGATTAGGTCTGGCCTTCTCAGGAAGGTGATTTTTGATGGTTTTGACCTAAATAACTCCTAAGTCAGAATCTAAGGCAGTCAATTAAAACTGCAAAGATTCGTATTGAGAGAATGCAGATTGAAGACAAACTAGAGCTCCACAGAGCAGATTTGAAAGATTTATGCATTTCCTGGCATTCAAATGTTTTGGACCAACAGATTAGCCATGTGGTTTAGTCACAAATGCAGGAACAACTACAAGCATGGATCAAAAAATGTATTTTTTGTGCAGCTCAAATAAAAGCACAGTGTTGAGACTTTACCTCCTCAGCACATGATCACATGAAGCAAGAAATAAATATTCAAGTGTCAAGTTTGAGGCAGATCAGATGAATGGGAACCATGTTTGGGGTCTTTTTGCAGTGTTTGTGTGGTGCCTCGCCTGGCCATTGGCTATCTTTGGGCAGAGTCCCTGTTGCTAGGCAACACCATTAAAGGCAAATGTACAATGTCAAATGATAATCCACATTTTGGCAGCAGGTACTGTAAAACTAGTGACAGTTAAAGTTCTGTGATGAGCACAAAATGGACTCAACTGCCTGTGTAAATCTGTAGCTGCATTCTCAGTCTACTACTTTTCTCTGCAAAGTTGTGTAATTTTTGTTTTATTTCTACTGTTGCATTTTATGATCCCCAAATTACCATTTTTTTTGCATTTAACGCTTGAACAATGCCTTCAAAGGAAGGTCTCCACCACCAATCACACAGCAGTACAGCCCCAAGGCAGAAATGTCATGATGAAAGAGTAACAGGAAGAGGGAAAGGGGGTGCGCCTATTAATGGATGTCCAAATCCTGAGAGCTTGTATGCACCATCCATCAGAGAAAGAAAGAAACAGAAGCTGAATGAATGATGATCACCCCCAAAGTCCTCTTTCTTCTGCATGTTTGTGTGTTTTCTGACCACATCTGTCCGATTACAAAAACATCCAAGTTTCCTCTGTGATGCAGGATTCATAAATCAAAAACACTGTTTTGTCTTTGCAGGACTTTAACGTAAAAAAAAAGGGGAAAAAAAGAAAAAAAAGAAAAGAAACGTTACAATTTGGAAAACGCCACTTCAGGCTGATTCTCACAATGAAAAAAACATTAGGTCCAGCCTTAGCATGAGGAAAATTGACGAAGTAGGTGGAAAAGCATACAAATTCAAGTCCTCTATTTGTACAGAAGTCCTGGTCTATGATGGGAAAATCTTACATAACAGAGTGCTCTGCTGGATGTGCAGCATCATGTACTGCTCCCGATACACTGAAGCAAAGTGTTGTTCTCTCTGTCAAGCTTCATCCCTCATGTTCTCTCTCTCTCTCATCTCTCTGTTCCCTCACCCCGCCCCTTCCTCTCTCTGCGTTTAGCTCCTCCTGACCTATTTCCATCCTCATTCGAGGTCTTAATAACTTAACCTGATTAGAGGCCAACAACATGCTCTGAACTCTGTAGCACAGACTGTATAGAGACAGGCTTCTATACTCCTATCCATCCATGCTATACCCACTATATTTAAACGGATCCTTCCTACTGCTCGATGGTATTATGGTCTGTCTAGCATATTAACTTGCTCTAGCTTAGAAGTGTATGAAGTTTACACAGAGTGATTTTAATGTCTGCACCCCTCTATCAGATGGCAGTATGCCTTGATCATCAGTTTAGCGTTCAACCTGACACACTGTCTTTGGAAGCTTTAGGATCTAGAATGAATATTTCTGTGGGTTTCAACAATGTTTGTCTGCACATGTCTGACCCACTAAGAAATTAACCTAACTGTGGGTTTAACAGGCCTCAAGTATACATAAAAGAGAGGTGATTAAAACACAGCTTTCCTTTTTCCAAAGTAAGTGTTATTAATGTAAGATTAATATTATACTCCAACGTATATAATATACAGAAAATAATGGCATGGCAGTCTACTTTGTGCTGTGTTGGTCTTCATTCCAGCATTGCTAGTCCTGCTTGTTTGCTACTAGAGATATTTTATATTTCGGTGAATGTTTGTCAGACATATTCTTGTCACAATGTGTGTAGGGAATGCAATCTGAATCAGAGCGAAGCCAGAACGTGATGGTTGTCGTAGAAAGCACCCTCAGTAATTCTCTTTCACATCTGGTCGGCCATCTGTGCTCTAACAACACAATATTAGGTTAGTGGAGGCCTCCCTCTCTCTTGCTTTCTCCCTCGTTTACTGTCTATATGTCTATCTCTCTGAGGAGCATCTCTAATTATTCACAAAGCACTGTTTCTTGATTAAGATTTGACCTTGCACTCACCCTTTACTACCCAAAAACAGTGGTTGAGCTTAAAGAACCATGCTGTTGTTTAAGTATGTTTTGGCCCATTTACAGTTTTATTTAGCAGGCGCTTTTATCCAAAGCGACGTACATCTGAGACTATAGCTCAACAACACTTTCACACCATAACTTCTAAATGTGTATTACCTATGAGTGTGACAGATTTAAAAGGGTATTTACTTTACCTTAGAGGCAGGCATTTTATCATTTCACTCATTTATGAAATCAGAGAGCTATGTTGTGACACAGAAATAATAGGATGCTGTTGTACATGTGATTGAACATTTAGGACATTCATAACGCATCCAGAACAGATGAGCACCACAAGCTGTGCTTTTAGCTGGAGCCTAACTGAGGCCTATTTATGCAAGGTTCAAAAACTGCAAAGATACACTGAATAGCATGACAGAAGATTTAACCAATGAGACTGAAGAGTCTGTGTTTAAAAAGTTCTTTGTACTAAACAACTTTCTACTGAAGACATAGTAATGTTAGTTGTTTAATAGGTCAACTTTACAAAGTTTGCCAACATGTTATCGCGTCATTGACCTATTTGTTAGATATTTCTGTGCCATTAAACAATGAGCTCAAAAGCTAAGCATATGATTCAGTAAAAAATACAAATAACAAACAGAATGAATAATGGAGATTTAATGGCTACTTGTTTTTTTCTGTAGTGCAACAAACTAATGACATAATGCAATGTTGTTCATTCTGTAATGAACATAAAACCCAACAACAAGGTTTTGTTTCTCTTATATAACTCTGTCCTGATCGAACTGGTGGTGTCCTTTTGTTGTTTTGTCCTCTCACCATATCTCTCCCTTTTTTTTGCTTTTGCTGTCTGTCTAATTAGCTGACGAGATAACTGGACTGTTAAAGTATTTGCTCAGAGAGCAGCTGTGCCCTGCTGGTCACCAATCTCTTGCAAAAAAACTAGTGAGCTGTATGATTTGGATGACTGGGTGGCAAAGGTTTAGATGGTGGTACAGCCATGGCTCTGCCTGCAGTGGGAGGGGGACATGTGGCTTTGGTGTACAAGAGAGTAAATAAGGTTGAATATGGCCCAGAAGAATGATGGTGCTAAGGTTTGCTTTCCAGATCGTACAGGCGTACATGCTTTGATCAGTTCTCCTAATCTCATAATTATGCAGCCATTGTTAAGCTTTGGGTTACAATGATACATCTACATTTGTACAAAAATTTTATTTGGAATCCTTACTTTTATTGGTAGTTTGTAGCTAGACTTTGGCTTGGGGGTTAGAATCACTGAAGTACAGGATAATACAAAGTTGGTTTGAATTAGCAGAAACTTGGGTTTAAGCAGAAAATCATTTTATCTATTTGTTTATTTAGACAATTATAAATAACCTTACTTGGCAGTTGTCAGTGGGTGACTTTTTGTACCCTCTATGTAGAACTAGTTTAATACAACCGTCAATTGCTGTGCAGTGGATTTAATTATTAGTTAGGGCCCGAGCACTGAATGTGCGTAGGACCCTATTGGAATGCAAGGAATTATTATTTACCCAACAAAACGAACGCATTTTTCAGGGCTTAAACATGCTCAAAGAATCACAAAAATTTCCACACACATCAGGACTGGCGAAAAATTTTACATTTTTTGGTTGTTGCACATATGTGTGGCGAAATGGCTTTGTCACACCCCCTACATTAGTTTTGCACTTGTAACATCAACTACAGGCAGCACGTTTCACCTACATCCATGAAATTTGGTAGACATATCCAGCACATCCGGCCGCATGAAATAACCAGCAGTGGCGTCTGACCTAAACCCAACAGGAAGTCTGCCATTTTGGATTGTTCGTTTCTCCACCCTGAGCGAACTCCTCCTAGGGGGTGAGTCGCAGAGTGCCGAAACTCGACGAGCATGTAGAGTACACCTTGAAGGTAAAAAGATATGGAAATCTTCTGCAAAAGTCAAAGGGCATGGCCATGGCGGCCTCCTGATTTTTCCATCCTACGCTATGAAAGTGGAAGTACTGTCTAACTACCCTGTGCATGCGCCTATTTGCCTCAAACTTTCCATGTTTGATCACAGATATGCCAATATCCATTCACAGTCATAGCACCACCTGCTGGCAAATTGAAAATGACACTTCCATGTAGTTCTGGAAGACCGTTGATCATATTAACGTCAGATTTGGTGAACTAGGCCTTCACATGTTGATGATGACTCACGGTGAAAATTATTCATTTACATCAAAGAGCATGTCTGTGATGGCAAATTTTGATCAAAACTCAAACGTTCATATCTCAGCTGCAGATAATCGAATCTGGCCCAAATCACACATGAAGGACAAGAGTCCATGTCTGAAGACATCCACACTGTAAAATTGAATCATAGTCATAGCGCCACCTATTGGTAACAGGCATTTTGAGGCATTACACTTGCATGTGCCATTGCTTCAAACTTTGTGATATCATTCTTGAAATTGGGCAGCTAAGTCCTCCCACGTTGAAGATGCTACAGTGCAAAGCTTTTGCATTTTCAACCAACACCATTGCCACAGCGATGCATGACACGGAAAGGACTGTTTGACAGCTTTGGAATGCTCAAAAACTCACCAAAGCTGGCATATGAGCCACTATCGGCTCAACAACAGACAATTTGTGCTTCTCTGGCAAAATGGCTCTATAGCGCCCCCTACAGCAATTTATCTATTAGCCCCCACAGTACGTTTCACCTACATCTACGAAATTTGGTAGACATATATAACACTAAACAGGAAGTCCACCATTTTGAAATTACTATGCAATTTTTCGTGATTTTTGCAATTTTCAAAAGCTATCTCCTCCTAGGGTTTAACTCCTACACGCCTCAAATTTGGTTGATTGGTGATTAAAAGCTATGGAAATGCTCCGCAAAGGTCTCAGGGTGTGGCAGTGGCGGCCCTCTGAATTGTGATGATTCACCATCACAAAGGAAGCATGTCTAACGACCCTGTACATGCTCCAATCTGCTTCAAACTTTACATACTTAATCACAGTTCTGCCCCTGATGAAACTCCTAACACTCATAACAATGTCTCTTCACAGTCATAGCACAACCTGCTGGCAATAGGAAAGAACATGTTTTACACTTTTATGTGCTATTATTAGCCGGTCAACCATATTGACCTCAAATGTGGTGACGTGAGCCTTAAGATGTTGATAAGGACTCATACCAAAAATTGTGATTTTTCGTCAAATGGCCTGCTGGTGGCAGCCCTTTGAACCGCTCTGGCTGCAGCTTACTCCTGCACGACTGGATCCTCAGGCTGTGTGAGGCCTGAGGCTTGAATGGAGTCAGAGCTCCACTTAGTGGAGAAACGGCACAAGGACAGCATTTTGTAAAACTGTCACACTTAACAGCATTTACTGTTTTATGAGAAAAGGGTTACGGTTAGGTGACTGTCAATTTGCCTGGAGGGCATTTCTGTGTCCGACATGCGTGGAAGTGCAAGGGCCCATCCAACTGCTGCTGCTTGCAGCTTTAATTTTACATTGTATCTGTTTTCACAGGAAATTGTGTAGCTTTTTAAAGCTCTAATATGGATGTCCCCTTTTTCTTGTGATTTAATACATTAAGGTGCTAATCATCCATCCATCCAACCATTATCTATACAACGCTTAATCCTCACTAGGGTTGCGGGGGGCTGGAGTCCCTGTAGACGTAGGGCAAATATTATATATATATATATTCTAACTTCCTAGCTTTAATTCTCTAAGACTTGACATTATTTTGCGGAGCTCTTGTACTATACAGGCTTAGAGCTCTTCTGGTTTTTGCTGTTTTTGCTGAACGTATTCTTGAGTCTCACTGTGTGTATGGATGTAAAATGATATGTGTACTAGAAAACAATAACTGATTACATGAAAATTATAACTAAAAACAATCACTACAATATAAATTTTTTTTTCAGGAAATTTCTTTGAAAAATGACTGATAAAAAACAAACGCAAAAAACAAAGAAGAGCATCCATTGTTTCATAGTTGTTAAATGCCTGTCCAGCCCACACTCACTTTTCCTCCATCATTAATTCGATGTGTTAGTTCTGTCATGATCAAACATTGGTCAAAGCACCACATACCAATACTTTCCTTTGATGAACATGTAGAGCTTCACTCCAAAGCAGAAATTCAGAGGCAAAACATGATGAAGCGCAAACAAGGACATATATAAAATACACAACACAGAGCTGTAGTTAATGAATACTAACCGGATGGCAAGGAGCTCTGTCTTCTCATCTGGATCTTCAGAAAGATCTCCTGTTGGAAAACATACAGAAGACATTGATGTCACTAATTTTCCACTACACATTTTGCTGATCAGGTAGTCTGGGTGATGTTTGTTACTTCTATGACAGAATGAAAACGCGTATTATGAAATAAAGCCACACGACTGACTTGCACTGATTTTTTCGCTGGTTCGCTGTGCCAGAGCACAGTTCTTAGCCAGCTGGTCCCTGAAGCTCTGGCCCATGTAGTAGTCGATGTCATTGGCCCTCAGCAGCTCTTCGAAGGCCTTTGTAGTGTCTCCCAGGTGCTGGGTGAGGATGTTGCACATGCATCGACCCTCTCGCAGTCTCTGGCGAAGGTGAGACAGCTCTCTGGCTTGAGCTTGGATCAGTGTGTCAAATTTACTAGAGTATCAACAAAAAAGAAATAAACAAGTTATATATTGAATGTGTACAAAGGTCTACATACACTTAAAGAGACCATGTGCATTATGGCAGTCTTAAGTTTCCAGTTTCTCAATTTCCTAAAATGGAATGATTAACACACATACAAATGTTAATCATGGACTTTGATTCATTCATAGAATTATTATCGGTCTTCTGGAAAAATGACAAAATATGCTGGGTCAAAAATATACATTTAGCAATGTCTCTTGGCCATTTTCACCTCAACTAGGTGATTTTGGTAGCCATCTACAAGCTTCTGGTTGTATCTTCGACCACTCCTCTTGACAGAATTAGTGCAGTACAAGTAAATTTAACAGCTTTCCGACACAGACTTGTTTCCTCATCACAGTCCACATGTGGGGCTCATCTCTGGAGGAGATGAGACCGCCTATAGAATGTAGGTGGAGCAACCGTCAGTCTGGTGCACCACCAACAACCTCATCCTGAACACCTCCAAGTCAAAGGAACTGATGGTCGACTTCAGGAGGTGTAAATCGGACATTCAGCCCATCACACTAAATAACAAAGACACCCAAGTCAGAATGCTGTTCATAGACTTCAGCTCAGCATTCAACACAATCATGCCCCAGCACCTGTTTAGAAAGCTGAGCCTGCTGGGCCTCAACACCTCCCTCTGCANGGGCGTCCTAACTGGGACGAACTGGGGATCTTCCAGCTGCAAGGCGACTGTACTAACCAACGAGGCACCTTGCAGCCCCCACATCAGATCACATTGGGAAAATACAGACTTACGGTTTCATAACAATAACATATTTACACTGACATGGAATATGTTAATATAAAAACAGTAGGTGGAATAAACAACACACTCCGTAATTACACAAGTTGTGTTAGCAGTGTTCCCTGTGCTTGTTTAATTAACAGTGATGTATTGGTAAACAGATGCCAAAGTGAAGGTCATCTAAATCAATGCCAGGCCAGCACCAAACACACACAGACAGACAGACAGACAGACAGACAGACAGACAGACAGACAGACAGACACACACACACACACACACACACACACACACACACACACACACACTTTTTCCACCAGTGGTGTGTGAGTGTAGGAGTGGATCTAGTTAAGGTTACAAGGTGCTAAAAAAAAGTGCAGACCATTAACCATTTACCTGTGTTTACATGAGAATTTCAGCTTTTACTGCGTGAGCATTAAATTGCCATGGTTGTGCTGTCTGAGCAGTGCACTGAGCTTACTATGTTTCTGATTCTGAGGTGCGTTAGGAGCACATCTGTCATATCTGATGGAAGTACACAAGTAATTCAAATCCTGTCTAGCTGATGATTTCTTGGCTAATGGTAACAGGATCAGTAAAGTGTAGTCATAGTAATATCAAGAGTAAAACCTGTCTACACCAGCCATGTCTGGCAAAACACTCCATCAGTGGAGACAAGTGCTAAAAGCATGAATATGCTGCTTTTTATCAAGAAACAGGCCATACATATAACTTCTCTTAAACCACAATTTGCTGTATTTGCATCTCTCTTTTTGTAAACTAAACTACATTCATTAGGTAAATAACATAGCTTTAGGTGTTGGAATTGGTATGTTTGTTTGTTTTGAAACAGAGCAAGGCAAGCAATTTCTTCTTTTTCGCTAAAGTAGCCCGACTCCAGGTCTGTAGTTAATGTACAGACATGAGACATTAATTTATTGCAAAGAAGTACTTTGTACTGTTGTTTATGAAGACATCCATCCATACATTCATTATCTATACACTGCTTAATCCTCACGAGGGTCACGGGGGGGTTGGAGCCGATCCCAGCAGGACACCCTGGACAGGTTGCCAGTCTATCACAGGACTACACTTCGAGACAGACAACCAAGCACACTCACATTCACACCGACTGGCAATTTTTTAGAATCACCAATTAACCTTTTTGGACTGTGTGGGAGGAAGCCGGAGAATCCGGAGAGAACCCGCGCTGCACGGGGAGAACATGGAGACTCCACACAGAAAGATCCCGGGTGTCCTCACCGGGACGTGAACCGGCGACCTTCTAGCTGCGAGGCAACGGTGCTAACCACTGATCCACCTTGCAGCCCTTTATTAAGTCATATATATGAAATTTTGTTTCTTTTTGTGCTCGTCTTACTTGTTGAGTTGTGCAAGCATCGATCTTCTCTCCCAGTCAGAATGTTTCTTCAGCAGCAGCAGCTCTCTCTCCTGAACCTTCCATTCCCACAAGGAGAAGGAGAACAAAGAGTCTCTGTACAGTGGGCTGCTCTTTGACAGCATGACCTTCCACAATGGAGCCATCATCCACCTTGAGTCCCTCTCTGCTCCCTTGACCAGTAGCCCTCCACCTTATTACTGACCGACCATGACTCCCCTGTCTGCTCTCCTTTCTTTTGAACTCTGGGGTCAGTTTAACTTTCTCTGTTGCAGTATTTTCCACTTGGTTGTGTCTCCAGAGGGAACAGAGTGCAGCTCATTAGCTCAGTGGACAAGGTCCTAACCCCAGAGTGCGTATCACAGAAGGTACAGTAAAGAGGCAGATCGTGAGCAAGGGATAAAGGGATGGAGGTTTCATCGGTCACACAGGTGAAAGGCCCAGCAAATCTTGATTAGGTCTGGCCTTCTCAGGAAGGTGATTTTTGATGGTTTTGACCTAAATAACTCCTAAGTCAGAATCTAAGGCAGTCAATTAAAACTGCAAAGATTCGTATTGAGAGAATGCAGATTGAAGACAAACTAGAGCTCCACAGAGCAGATTTGAAAGATTTATGCATTTCCTGGCATTCAAATGTTTTGGACCAACAGATTAGCCATGTGGTTTAGTCACAAATGCAGGAACAACTACAAGCATGGATCAAAAAATGTATTTTTTGTGCAGCTCAAATAAAAGCACAGTGTTGAGACTTTACCTCCTCAGCACATGATCACATGAAGCAAGAAATAAATATTCAAGTGTCAAGTTTGAGGCAGATCAGATGAATGGGAACCATGTTTGGGGTCTTTTTGCAGTGTTTGTGTGGTGCCTCGCCTGGCCATTGGCTATCTTTGGGCAGAGTCCCTGTTGCTAGGCAACACCATTAAAGGCAAATGTACAATGTCAAATGATAATCCACATTTTGGCAGCAGGTACTGTAAAACTAGTGACAGTTAAAGTTCTGTGATGAGCACAAAATGGACTCAACTGCCTGTGTAAATCTGTAGCTGCATTCTCAGTCTACTACTTTTCTCTGCAAAGTTGTGTAATTTTTGTTTTATTTCTACTGTTGCATTTTATGATCCCCAAATTACCATTTTTTTTGCATTTAACGCTTGAACAATGCCTTCAAAGGAAGGTCTCCACCACCAATCACACAGCAGTACAGCCCCAAGGCAGAAATGTCATGATGAAAGAGTAACAGGAAGAGGGAAAGGGGGTGCGCCTATTAATGGATGTCCAAATCCTGAGAGCTTGTATGCACCATCCATCAGAGAAAGAAAGAAACAGAAGCTGAATGAATGATGATCACCCCCAAAGTCCTCTTTCTTCTGCATGTTTGTGTGTTTTCTGACCACATCTGTCCGATTACAAAAACATCCAAGTTTCCTCTGTGATGCAGGATTCATAAATCAAAAACACTGTTTTGTCTTTGCAGGACTTTAACGTAAAAAAAAAGGGGAAAAAAAGAAAAAAAAGAAAAGAAACGTTACAATTTGGAAAACGCCACTTCAGGCTGATTCTCACAATGAAAAAAACATTAGGTCCAGCCTTAGCATGAGGAAAATTGACGAAGTAGGTGGAAAAGCATACAAATTCAAGTCCTCTATTTGTACAGAAGTCCTGGTCTATGATGGGAAAATCTTACATAACAGAGTGCTCTGCTGGATGTGCAGCATCATGTACTGCTCCCGATACACTGAAGCAAAGTGTTGTTCTCTCTGTCAAGCTTCATCCCTCATGTTCTCTCTCTCTCTCATCTCTCTGTTCCCTCACCCCGCCCCTTCCTCTCTCTGCGTTTAGCTCCTCCTGACCTATTTCCATCCTCATTCGAGGTCTTAATAACTTAACCTGATTAGAGGCCAACAACATGCTCTGAACTCTGTAGCACAGACTGTATAGAGACAGGCTTCTATACTCCTATCCATCCATGCTATACCCACTATATTTAAACGGATCCTTCCTACTGCTCGATGGTATTATGGTCTGTCTAGCATATTAACTTGCTCTAGCTTAGAAGTGTATGAAGTTTACACAGAGTGATTTTAATGTCTGCACCCCTCTATCAGATGGCAGTATGCCTTGATCATCAGTTTAGCGTTCAACCTGACACACTGTCTTTGGAAGCTTTAGGATCTAGAATGAATATTTCTGTGGGTTTCAACAATGTTTGTCTGCACATGTCTGACCCACTAAGAAATTAACCTAACTGTGGGTTTAACAGGCCTCAAGTATACATAAAAGAGAGGTGATTAAAACACAGCTTTCCTTTTTCCAAAGTAAGTGTTATTAATGTAAGATTAATATTATACTCCAACGTATATAATATACAGAAAATAATGGCATGGCAGTCTACTTTGTGCTGTGTTGGTCTTCATTCCAGCATTGCTAGTCCTGCTTGTTTGCTACTAGAGATATTTTATATTTCGGTGAATGTTTGTCAGACATATTCTTGTCACAATGTGTGTAGGGAATGCAATCTGAATCAGAGCGAAGCCAGAACGTGATGGTTGTCGTAGAAAGCACCCTCAGTAATTCTCTTTCACATCTGGTCGGCCATCTGTGCTCTAACAACACAATATTAGGTTAGTGGAGGCCTCCCTCTCTCTTGCTTTCTCCCTCGTTTACTGTCTATATGTCTATCTCTCTGAGGAGCATCTCTAATTATTCACAAAGCACTGTTTCTTGATTAAGATTTGACCTTGCACTCACCCTTTACTACCCAAAAACAGTGGTTGAGCTTAAAGAACCATGCTGTTGTTTAAGTATGTTTTGGCCCATTTACAGTTTTATTTAGCAGGCGCTTTTATCCAAAGCGACGTACATCTGAGACTATAGCTCAACAACACTTTCACACCATAACTTCTAAATGTGTATTACCTATGAGTGTGACAGATTTAAAAGGGTATTTACTTTACCTTAGAGGCAGGCATTTTATCATTTCACTCATTTATGAAATCAGAGAGCTATGTTGTGACACAGAAATAATAGGATGCTGTTGTACATGTGATTGAACATTTAGGACATTCATAACGCATCCAGAACAGATGAGCACCACAAGCTGTGCTTTTAGCTGGAGCCTAACTGAGGCCTATTTATGCAAGGTTCAAAAACTGCAAAGATACACTGAATAGCATGACAGAAGATTTAACCAATGAGACTGAAGAGTCTGTGTTTAAAAAGTTCTTTGTACTAAACAACTTTCTACTGAAGACATAGTAATGTTAGTTGTTTAATAGGTCAACTTTACAAAGTTTGCCAACATGTTATCGCGTCATTGACCTATTTGTTAGATATTTCTGTGCCATTAAACAATGAGCTCAAAAGCTAAGCATATGATTCAGTAAAAAATACAAATAACAAACAGAATGAATAATGGAGATTTAATGGCTACTTGTTTTTTTCTGTAGTGCAACAAACTAATGACATAATGCAATGTTGTTCATTCTGTAATGAACATAAAACCCAACAACAAGGTTTTGTTTCTCTTATATAACTCTGTCCTGATCGAACTGGTGGTGTCCTTTTGTTGTTTTGTCCTCTCACCATATCTCTCCCTTTTTTTTGCTTTTGCTGTCTGTCTAATTAGCTGACGAGATAACTGGACTGTTAAAGTATTTGCTCAGAGAGCAGCTGTGCCCTGCTGGTCACCAATCTCTTGCAAAAAAACTAGTGAGCTGTATGATTTGGATGACTGGGTGGCAAAGGTTTAGATGGTGGTACAGCCATGGCTCTGCCTGCAGTGGGAGGGGGACATGTGGCTTTGGTGTACAAGAGAGTAAATAAGGTTGAATATGGCCCAGAAGAATGATGGTGCTAAGGTTTGCTTTCCAGATCGTACAGGCGTACATGCTTTGATCAGTTCTCCTAATCTCATAATTATGCAGCCATTGTTAAGCTTTGGGTTACAATGATACATCTACATTTGTACAAAAATTTTATTTGGAATCCTTACTTTTATTGGTAGTTTGTAGCTAGACTTTGGCTTGGGGGTTAGAATCACTGAAGTACAGGATAATACAAAGTTGGTTTGAATTAGCAGAAACTTGGGTTTAAGCAGAAAATCATTTTATCTATTTGTTTATTTAGACAATTATAAATAACCTTACTTGGCAGTTGTCAGTGGGTGACTTTTTGTACCCTCTATGTAGAACTAGTTTAATACAACCGTCAATTGCTGTGCAGTGGATTTAATTATTAGTTAGGGCCCGAGCACTGAATGTGCGTAGGACCCTATTGGAATGCAAGGAATTATTATTTACCCAACAAAACGAACGCATTTTTCAGGGCTTAAACATGCTCAAAGAATCACAAAAATTTCCACACACATCAGGACTGGCGAAAAATTTTACATTTTTTGGTTGTTGCACATATGTGTGGCGAAATGGCTTTGTCACACCCCCTACATTAGTTTTGCACTTGTAACATCAACTACAGGCAGCACGTTTCACCTATATCCATGAAATTTGGTAGACATATCCAGCACATCCGGCCGCATGAAATAACCAGCAGTGGCGTCTGACCTAAACCCAACAGGAAGTCTGCCATTTTGGATTGTTCGTTTCTCCACCCTGATTGAACTCCTCCTAGGGGGTGAGTCGCAGAGTGCCGAAACTCGACGAGCATGTAGAGTACACCTTGAAGGTAAAATGATATGGAAATCTTCTGCAAAAGTCAAAGGGCATGGCCATGGCGGCCTCCTGATTTTTCCATCCTACGCTATGAAAGTGGAAGTACTGTCTAACTACCCTGTGCATGCGCCTATTTGCCTCAAACTTTTCATGTTTGATCACAGATATGCCAATATCCATTCACAGTCATAGCACCACCTGCTGGCAAATTGAAAATGACACTTCCATGTAGTTCTGGAAGACCGTTGATCATATTAACGTCAGATTTGGTGAACTAGGCCTTCACATGTTGATGATGACTCACGGTGAAAATTATTCATTTACGTCAAAGGGCATGTCTGTGACGGCAAATTTTGATCAAAACTCAAACGTTCATATCTCAGCTGCAGATAATCGAATCTGGCCCAAATCACACATGAAGGACAAGAGTCCATGTCTGAAGACTTCCACACTGTAAAATTGAATCATAGTCATAGCGCCACCTATTGGTAACAGGCATTTTGAGGCATTACACTTGCATGTGCCATTGCTTCATACTTTGTGATATCATTCTTGAAATTGGTCAGCTAAGTCTTCCCACGTTGAAGATGCTACAGTGCGAAGCTTTTGCATTTTCAACCAACGCCATTGCCACAGCGATGCATGACACGGAAAGGACTGTTTGACAGCTTTGGAATGCTCAAAAACTCACCAAAGCTGGCATATGAGCCACTATCGGCTCAACAACAGACAATTTGTGCTTCTCTGGCAAAATGGCTCTATAGCGCCCCCTACAGCAATTTATCTATTAGCCCCCACAGTACGTTTTACCTACATTTACGAAATTTGGTAGGCATATATAACACTAAACAGGAAGTCCACCATTTTGAAATTACTATGCAATTTTTCGTGATTTTTGCAATTTTCAAAAGCTATCTCCTCCTAGGGTTTAACTCCTACACGCCTCAAATTTGGTTGATTGGTGATTAAAAGCTATGGAAATGCTCCGCAAAGGTCTCAGGGTGTGGCAGTGGCGGCCCTCTGAATTGTGATGATTCACCATCACAAAGGAAGCATGTCTAACGACCCTGTACATGCTCCAATCTGCTTCAAACTTTACATACTTAATCACAGTTCTGCCCCTGATGAAACTCCTAACACTCATAACAATGTCTCTTCACAGTCATAGCACAACCTGCTGGCAATAGGAAAGAACATGTTTTACACTTTTATGTGCTATTATTAGCCGGTCAACCATATTGACCTCAAATGTGGTGACGTGAGCCTTAAGATGTTGATAAGGACTCATACCAAAAATTGTGATTTTTCGTCAAATGGCCTGCTGGTGGCAGCCCTTTGAACCGCTCTGGCTGCAGCTTACTCCTGCACGACTGGATCCTCAGGCTGTGTGAGGCCTGAGGCTTGAATGGAGTCAGAGCTCCACTTAGTGGAGAAACGGCACAAGGACAGCATTTTGTAAAACTGTCACACTTAACAGCATTTACTGTTTTATGAGAAAAGGGTTACGGTTAGGTGACTGTCAATTTGCCTGGAGGGCATTTCTGTGTCCGACATGCGTGGAAGTGCAAGGGCCCATCCAACTGCTGCTGCTTGCAGCTTTAATTTTACATTGTATCTGTTTTCACAGGAAATTGTGTAGCTTTTTAAAGCTCTAATATGGATGTCCCCTTTTTCTTGTGATTTAATACATTAAGGTGCTAATCATCCATCCATCCAACCATTATCTATACAACGCTTAATCCTCACTAGGGTTGCGGGGGGCTGGAGTCCCTGTAGACGTAGGGCAAATATTATATATATATATATTCTAACTTCCTAGCTTTAATTCTCTAAGACTTGACATTATTTTGCGGAGCTCTTGTACTATACAGGCTTAGAGCTCTTCTGGTTTTTGCTGTTTTTGCTGAACGTATTCTTGAGTCTCACTGTGTGTATGGATGTAAAATGATATGTGTACTAGAAAACAATAACTGATTACATGAAAATTATAACTAAAAACAATCACTACAATATAAATTTTTTTTTCAGGAAATTTCTTTGAAAAATGACTGATAAAAAACAAACGCAAAAAACAAAGAAGAGCATCCATTGTTTCATAGTTGTTAAATGCCTGTCCAGCCCACACTCACTTTTCCTCCATCATTAATTCGATGTGTTAGTTCTGTCATGATCAAACATTGGTCAAAGCACCACATACCAATACTTTCCTTTGATGAACATGTAGAGCTTCACTCCAAAGCAGAAATTCAGAGGCAAAACATGACTAAGCGCAAACAAGGACATATATAAAATACACAACACAGAGCTGTAGTTAATGAATACTAACCGGATGGCAAGGAGCTCTGTCTTCTCATCTGGATCTTCAGAAAGATCTCCTGTTGGAAAACATACAGAAGACATTGATGTCACTAATTTTCCACTACACATTTTGCTGATCAGGTAGTCTGGGTGATGTTTGTTACTTCTATGACAGAATGAAAACGCGTATTATGAAATAAAGCCACACGACTGACTTGCACTGATTTTTTCGCTGGTTCGCTGTGCCAGAGCACAGTTCTTAGCCAGCTGGTCCCTGAAGCTCTGGCCCATGTAGTAGTCGATGTCATTGGCCCTCAGCAGCTCTTCGAAGGCCTTTGTAGTGTCTCCCAGGTGCTGGGTGAGGATGTTGCACATGCATCGACCCTCTCGCAGTCTCTGGCGAAGGTGAGACAGCTCTCTGGCTTGAGCTTGGATCAGTGTGTCAAATTTACTAGAGTATCAACAAAAAAGAAATAAACAAGTTATATATTGAATGTGTACAAAGGTCTACATACACTTAAAGAGACCATGTGCATTATGGCAGTCTTGAGCTTCCAGTTTCTCAATTTCCTAAAATGGAATGATTAACACACATACAAATGTTAATCATGGACTTTGATTCATTCATAGAATTATTATCGGTCTTCTGGAAAAATGACAAAATATGCTGGGTCAAAAATATACATTTAGCAATGTCTCTTGGCCATTTTCACCTCAACTAGGTGATTTTGGTAGCCATCTACAAGCTTCTGGTTGTATCTTTGACCACTCCTCTTGACTGAATTAGTGCAGTACAAGTAAATTTAACAGCTTTCCGACACAGACTTGTTTCCTCATCACAGTCCACATGTGGGGCTCATCTCTGGAGGAGATGAGACCGCCTATAGAATGTAGGTGGAGCAACTGTCAGTCTGGTGCGCCACCAACAACCTCATCCTGAACACCTCCAAGTCAAAGGAACTGATGGTCGACTTCAGGAGGTGTAAATCGGACATTCAGCCCATCACACTAAATAACAAAGACACCCAAGTCAGAATGCTGTTCATAGACTTCAGCTCAGCATTCAACACAATCATGCCCCAGCACCTGTTTAGAAAGCTGAGCCTGCTGGGCCTCAACACCTCCCTCTGCAACTGGATCCTGGACTTCCTGACTGAAAGACCCCAGTCAGTCCGGATCGGGAGCAGCACCTCCAACACCACCACACTGAGCACGGGGGCCCCCCAGGGCTATGTACTTAGTCCAGTGCTGTTCACTCTGCTGACTCACGACTGTGCAGTGAAGCACAGTTCAAACCACATCATTAAGTTCTCTGATGACACGACCGTGGTGGGTGTCATCAGCAGGAACTGCGAGTCAGTCTAAAGAGAGGAGGTGCAGCAGCTAACAAACTGGTGCCAAGTCAACAACCTGTCTCAGAATGTGGACAAGACTAAAGAGATGGTTGTGGACTTCAGGAGTGGACAAAGGGAGCATGCTCCACTGACCATCAATGGCTCCACTGTGGAGATTGGCCAGAGCACCAAATTTCTTGGTGTCCACCTGGCGGAGTCCCTCACTTGGTCCCTCACCACCAGCTCCATAGCAAAGAAAGTCCTGAGCAACTGCATCACTACCTGGTTTGGAAACTACACTGTCTCAGACCGCAAGATCCTCCAGAGGGTAGTGAGAACAGCAGAAAAAAATCATCAGAGTATCTCTCCCCTCCATCAAGGACATTTATACCACATGCTGCACCCGAAAAGCCACCAGCATTGTGAAGGACCCCACACACCCTTCACACAAACTCTTTACACTCCTGCTGTTGGCAAGAGGTTCAGAAGCATGCGGGCCCGCATGGCCTGACTGTGCAACAGCTTCATCCCTCAAGCCATAAGACTGCTAAACATTTAAGGACTGGACTAACACACAAACAAAAACATACACACACCACCTCCATTGTGTTGTTGATTTTGTCCGTGTTGTGTTGTATTGTCTTATGTTCAAATTGTACATGTTTGCACTATGTGTTCTTTATATTGCACCACCTGTTTCCATATTTCTATTTTTATTTTATTCTATTTTATTTTATCTTTTTTGCACTGCATTCTTTGCACTACCACCTTAGCTCTGGATCTGGAAAACACTGTCTCATTTCACTGTGTACTGTATAGCTGTATGCGGTTGAAATGACAATAAAACCCTTTTGAACTTTGAACTTTTGAGATGATGTCAGACTTCAAGTTCCTGGGCACTTATATCAGCGAAGACCTGGCCTGGACTGCAAACTCCACTTCAATCCTGAAGAAGGCACAGCAGAGACTCTACTTCCTGAGGATTTTCAGGAAGAATAATCTAAGAACTGAGCTCTTGGTGTCCTTCTACCACTGCTCGGCAAAATTGGTGCTGAGCCACGGCATCTGGCTGTGGTTCTCCAGCTGCACTGCGGCAGAGAGGAAGCAGCTCCAGAGGGTCATTAACACTGCCCAGAGACTGACTGGCTGTCCTGTTCCATCTCTGGAGGAGATTTACAGTACCCGCTGCGGCAGGAGAGCCCACAGCATCATCAGGGATCCCTCACACCCCAGCCACCACCTCTTCGAATTCCTACCCCCGGAACTGTGGAGTCTTTTTTCAAAATTTAATACTATGTCTTGTGCACTTTTTTTGTCCTGATGTTTTGCACTGTCTACGCGAGCTGCTATCTCAAATTTCGTTGTGCTGTCTTGTACAATGACAATAAAGAGATTCTAATTCTGACTTCGATTCTGATGTTCTTGATGGGGTTGAAGTCAGGACTTTGGGGAAGCCGGTCTAGAGCCCCAATTCCAGCCTGATTTAGCCATTTCTGCTTGTGTGTGCGTGCTTGGGATCATTGTCATGTTGAACCACCCAACTGCATCCAAGATCCAACCTTCTGGCTAATGAGTTTAGATTGTCCTGAACAATGTGGAGGTAATCCTCCTTTGTTATTCCATTGACTTTTTGTGTAGTGCCAGTTCCACTGGCACCAAAACAGCCCCAGAGAATATCGTTACCACCATGCTTGATGGTGGGTTTGGTGTTTTTGGAGTTAAAGGCCTCACGTTTTCACCACCAAACACATTTCTGGTCTTTGTGGCCAAGCACTTTATTTTTTGTTTAATCTGACCCCAGAACTTTCCTCCAGAAGGCTTGTAATCTGCAGCAAACTTCAGTCGAGCCCTAATTAACGCTTCTAGAGAAAAGGCTTCCTTCTTGCATGGTTGCCTCTCATCTCATGGTGATGTAAGACACACTTGATTGTGGACACTGACAGCAGTGTTCCAGCAGCTTCTAATTCATTGTAGACCTGCTTTTTGGTGATTCTTGGTTGACTCTTGACCATCCTGATCAATAGTCTCTTAGCAGCAGGTGATTGTTTGTGTTTTCTTCCTGATTATGGCAGTGACAGAACTTTTCCATGCACTTCATACTTACAAACAGTTGTTTTCACAGATAGTTTTGGGATCTGCATTGAAATGGCTCCATGTGACTTTCCTGACTTGTTCAAGTCAACAATTTGCTTTTTTAGATCTGTGCTGAGCTCCTCAGACTTTCCAGCTGTAGTGTTTGCATCTAAGTCTAATGACTGTATAAAATGAGCCCTGTTTAAATTGTCCAAATGGAAGTATTTCATATTGAATATATATATTTGTTTCTTCAACACATATCTAAGTCTGTTGCCTTGTTTTTGAATGCTACGCTCAGGATTTCATACAAGCTCACTTGGTGTAGGGGAAGATTCCCAAGACTTGTGCATTGACAAAATTTTATGGCCTGATTCTGCATCACAATGTTAATGCTAAAGCTTCATGTTAGCTATAAAGTTTCATACAAGAGAATTGGGACAACGTGTTTTCAACCTCATGTTAGTTAATAATTTCCCCTCTGAGTTTACACAAACATCTGTGGTTAGGCTTGGATAACATGGCCTGATACTAATGGAGAGTGACGGGGCATTTAATGCCTGCAGTCATTAATAGATTACTGTACCAAATATGGACAGAACCACATGTCAATTAGCAAGAGGTTGATGCTGTAGGTCCAGTACAGTTTTTGTTTGTTGCTTATTAAAGGACCGTGCAATTTTTTGCACATTTTACCCAAAAGTCATCCATCCATCCATTTTCAATACATCACTTTATCCTCTATAGGGTCACAGGGGGGCTGGAGCCTATCCCACCTGACTTAGGGAGAAGGAAGGGGACACCTTGGACAGGTCACCTGTCTATCACAGGGCCACACAAAGACACAAACATCCAAGCAAACTCATATTCACACCTACGGACAATTTAGAATTACCTATAATAACTTCAGCATGTCTTTGGACTGTGGGAGGAAGCTGGAAAACTCGGTGAGAACCCAGGCTGCACAGGGATAACATGAAAACTCCACACAGAAAGACCGCAAGTTAAGATTCAAACTCAGAAACTTCGAGTTGCGAGGCAACAGTGCTAACAACTGCAAATTCCCAAATATTGGTCAGGGAATTTTATTGAGTGCAAATTTAGACATAACCAGACCTTATTTAAAATAGGCTTATATTTGAGATTTGTACTCCTAGTTTCCTTTATTTTATCATCTTTTGGGGAGGCATTTCTTGGTTTTCTGACCTGCTCGGGTTTTAATTTGATGTTGACTATGCTCTCTCCCCTCATTTTATTCTGAATCAGAGTAATGGTCCTTTCACAGCCCCAATGACTGAAACAGATTTTTATATATGATGCATATACATGGTGTATTGATCATAAGATCATAACTGATGACAAGTTAGTATCAGTCAAAAAAAACTGCAAAGTAGCAACTACAATTGTTTAGAGCACAACATATGAGAAATAAATAACATTTTCTTTCTCACCCTGGCCAGGTGGCAGACTTTACGTCCTCTGTGACAGCCTTCTTGCCGCCTTTCCTAAGCTGGTCTTCCAGTGCATCTACCCGGGACACGAGCTGCTGAAGGCCCTTGTCTGCATTAGGGTGACGGGACAAAGTTTGTGGACCTCCATCAGATGACTGCCAGCCCTCGTCATCCTCTGCCCCGCTCTGTGAGGGAGAAGCCTGGAAGGACCAATTGACCTTGCTGGGTGTGGAGGGTCCGTAGTCACTAGAAGAGGAAAGAGAGCGGAGGCGGGTCTGGAGCCCTCGGATGACTCCCTGAGAGCGGGACAACTGTGAACGAAGGTCCTCAACAAGGCACTGGAGAGACAAGGCCTCATTTCCAGAGCTTAGGGTGGTGGTTTTGGTGAAGGTAGACCTGCTGCTGTTGGCAGGCCACCACTGAGAACCACAATCAAGAGACGTACACATCTCAAGGTCATCAAACTCTGTCAGGGAACATACAAAAGGGCTTAATTAGATTCATCAGGCTAATAATCTGTTGCTTATAAGTAGCATTAAACTGTATTTTTTTTTAAATTAACGTAAAAAACAAACCATCTGTCAGCATGTCGCATGTCTCCTTTATTATCATATGCACAGATAACAGTCAATTAAGCCTAAGTGTACTGTTAAAGCAGTACTTTGCTTCCATCTGGTGTTTCTCTGACACCACTACAAGTATACATTAAAGCTAGTTTTCAGGAGGACATTGGCATTGCCTGTTTTACATAACTTGAATGTTTACCAAACAATAAATTGCTTGGTACAGGTGTAAAACAAATATACAGTAACAGTCAGATATACCTGGGCTGCTGGTGTCTTCCCTTTCCACCTCGTTCTCGCTGCGGCCACAGGTCTCATAGCCCAGGTCTTGTAAGTCCACCTGGATCTGCTTACTGTCCTGCTGCACAGCTGTTTCTGCTGAAGAAACATAGAAGAAGAATAAGCTATGCATTTTACTTGTTGTTGGTGTTTGCTTATTTTACTACGTAAATATAAGCATCACCTACAACATGTTGTATAAGTTATCATTCTGTCCACTTACTAAGCAGCTCCCTGTAGTCTTTGAGCTGCTCTGCCTGAGCCTGCACTGTGGCCTCAGACACCATTAGTCTCTCCTGCAGCTCTTTGCTCTTCTGCTGAAGATGAACTGTTTTTTCACACATCACAGAGGACACAGTTGTCTGCTGCCTACCAGCCAACTCCTTGTTAGCCAGGTTGACATCCTGAATTACAGATAGAGGAAAAATTATTGTGACCTTCATGTACCGCATATTTTATATAAACAGTCAGATCACATTTATTCCCTTTTGGATTCAACAGTATACATTTTTGTTTTCCATCACCACCTCATTTTAGACAATAAAACAAAGCAAGCAAACAAAAAAATTGTGTGTTATAGTCCTTCAACCTGAACGGAATTGTTAAGCAGGTCCAGGGATTCAGGTCTATTGGCTCTCTTTTTCCGTTGTTCATCAGTGATGTGGATCTGGGCCTGAGACAGGGGTAGCTCTCCATCCCAGGCATCCCACAGCTCTGAGCTTTCTTCCTCTTCTTCACCTTCTATGGTCACATCCAGCTCCTCCTCATCATCTTCATCCTCCTCCTTGCCCTCCTGCATCATTTGCTCATCCATCTGTGTACTGTCAGGTTGTAGCCATTCAGTCAGCTGATGCTTTAAATTGCTGTTTTCTGTTTGTAGGCGGAGCAAAGCCTTCCTTTAAAACAAAAAGAGGTGGGGAAAGAAATAACCAAATGTATTCCTGTAGCTTTAGAGGATAAAGCTGGTATTATTCCATATGCGTCTTTTATTGTTAATCTTGTTGCCAACATATGCCATGAAAAAACAACAAAAATGGCAACAGTTCTGTTTCTCAATACTTTCAAGACTACCATGTTTATGGATCTCATTGGGATGGCAGGAATTAAATGTATTTATTTTTTTTAAACTCACAAAGATAGAGGTTTATTATTTAAATTAAATATTTGGAATAGCAAAAGAACTGAAATTGGACTGAACCAAAATTAATTTGCAAAACTGTCTCACCTTATCTGTGACAGTGAGGAGAACCCAGCCTTCTCCAGCTGAGCCTTAAGCTCTCCAAGCTCTCTCTCCACCACTCTCTTCTGCTCCACAAGTTGTTTGACCTCCATCAGCCCATGACCATCGTGCAAAAGATCCTGGCACAGCACCTTCCCTGGACCTTCACAACTCTTTTCATATAGCAATCAGAACTATGATTAATGAATGCATCACCTCATATACAAAATACTTGTCTTATTTATTTTATTTATCTGTTTTTCAAACAGGTGATTTGGAAAATCTCTATAACAAGGTAGACCTGACCAAGATGGCAGTATCAGTACAAGCAGACTAAACAATATAAATTCAATAAACACAATGCTGCAAAAGAAAAATACTAAAATAGGGCCAAAGTTGGGCCAGGTGTAGACACATTAGAATTTAAAAGTAATTTACCAGACTTTCCAATACACTTAAATTCTGTCGGAGACATCAGATTGATCAATCAAGATGTCTTTTGGTTTGTTATGCTTTGAATTTTAGTTTAGCTATTTTCTATTGTATTTGGAGAATATCATGTTTTTCTCATGTATCTCTGGTTGCTTTGCTTCCTTTTCTTCCCACTTGAGTGACTGTCTGCTCAACTGTTTCCACTTGTGTCACATTATCCATCTAGTCCCAATAGAACAAACTGACCATTATGAACATAGCACACACTAAAATTTCCCCTAAATGGACATGAGGCAGTAAAATTAATTTGGAGAAGCTACAGTTGGTTGGTGAAGGCACACCATACACACTGAGGGAAAACTGGCTGCATACAGCTTAATGGAGAGGACAGTTACCACCAGACCTTGGCTTCTGGTGATTACGGGCATGGCTGGCTTTGTTTATGCAACTGCTAATGCCAAAAGGAGGTTGGGGTCCTACCTGCATCCATTCAGTATTCCATTCAGGCTTCCTAGCCAAGCCTGTTCCTGATCCAGCCTACTACCCACCAGCTGTCCCTGGCACTATGTCTGCTAGTCATCTCAGTGTCAGTTAACTCTGAGCCGACGAGCACCATGCCTGATCCAATCACAGAGACAACCACCCTACAGCTAGCATCCGAAGAAGTACAACAAGCCAGACAGTCTCCAAACTGCTATCTTTCAGCCAGAGCCTTCCCCTGAATTGGCTAGTCTTTGTCTGATTCCACCGCTGATGATGCCCAGGTGTCTCCTTTCTCCTTACCTAGATTTTAAGGCAGATCCAGCAAGACAGTGAGGCTCCAACAGTGCCAAGGCTCCCTGTCATCCAGGTCATTAGTCTCTCTCTTTGTAGACCTAGCTGTAGAGCTACACTGGCCACAGACTGCTAGCCAACAGTCAGTTGACCAGTTGGCCAACAGTAAAGCAGACAGCTCCCTGCCTGATCTCACCCTGGAACCACGGACTTACCTTTTGTCTCTGAGATACTTCCTGAGTCAGCAAACATGCCCCTTGATCCCAAGATGACTCCCCTAGACCCAAGTCAGCTATCAGTCTGCCTGTTTTTGAGTTTGCTTCTGGGTCAACTACCATCCCCTCTGCTCCTGAGTTGGTCAATGCAAAAACTTTTCCTGAGTTGACTGATATCTCCTGTACACTATGTCCCATGAGTTGGCCATCTACCCACGAGTCAGCAGATATCTCTTCAGCCCTGGATATGCTGATGCTAAGACTGTTCCTGAGTGGGTCTATGGTGCCCCTGCCCCAGAATCAATGATGTCCCAGTGGATACACAGACATTTTCAGAATTGGTCTTCCCACTTGACCCCCTGCAAATTTCAGAGCAAGCCATCGTCTTTGACACACAATCTGAGAAGCTTTGGTTTGCCCTGCCTGTTGTGAGCTGCAGTTTCTGGCCCACCCACGTCTGTGGTCCCTAGCCTGCCTGCTTGACCCAAAGTGGTTTAACCATTGTAGCTGGCCACCTGGCTGGGTCCTGAGGGGCTTTCACCATTATCAGTGGCTTCTGCCTGACTTCCAGAGGGGTTCTGTCTCTGTCAGCCTGTTGTCCATTCTCCAGACAGATTCTGTTCTGCCACTGGCTCTCCTGCAAGGGCTCCAGAGAGGGGTTCTTTTTCTACAACTGGCCTCAGAACTCCCTCTGCCCTTGTCAGTTTGTCCTTCTACCTTCCTGTGTTCTGGTATGTATATCCTGCATCTCTCCCCATGCTCCTGCTTGTCTTCCAGTTATATTTGTATCCCATTTTTTAAATATCTCCTTGGTTATCCAGTGGACTTCTTTTATTTTGACTTTGGATTTACACATTTTTCTCTTCAACTCTGCCAGCTGCCATTGCCATCTTTAGAAAGTTCATTTTTTTAAAGTATATTTTGGTTTGCTTAACTACTTTTCTGTCTTGTGTATCTGGGTCCTCTTTTCTGTTTCACATATAATGTGATTGGCTCTCATTCCCATGTCATACATGAACAACGGACACAAAAAAAAGGTTGTCAAATTTGCTTGCTTCAGTGCTTCACTCAAGCTGCATCACACTCATGTAAATTGAGTCCAAAATTATTTTTTTAGCTGCACAATCCAAACAATGACAGAAGGTCTAAAAACAGTAAAGTCAATTGTAGGCAAAAGAGTTTTAGAAAAGCCAGTTGCTCATCATGAGATTGTAATGACTAATGGCATTCAACAAAAACAGGGGTTTAAACATCAAATTGACGGGTAAGTACATTTCTGTCCAGCTGTTTAAACTGGCTTATTTCATACCTTGGTGTTGGACTCCTCTTCATTGATGCTCTCGGTGTACTCGCTGTTAAGATCATCATTGGCCTGGTCTTCACTCTCAGAGCTAAGTTCTAGTGAAAGCAGAATATAGTTATAGCAGGCACAGAAACACAATAAACTAAGTGAAAAACAGTCAGAACTTTGCACAGTCTTAAAAGATGCACGTTGTTGACTTCCATTTTTTCAGCTTGTGACTCTGCAATTCAGCAACCATTCAAATGAGTGTCACACTGTCAACACAGAGAAAATGTCTATTTCTGAAATGGTTGTAGGTATAGTTCACCTGGCCCACTGACATTCTTCACTTTTGTGAGGATGTTGGTCATTTGTTACATGGCACTCAGTCACACCACTAAGCTTTAGACCACATGAGTTTGACTGAATGGACAGACTGTTCTTCAGTCTTAAGATCTACTAAATGACCAGGTATTTACTGTACTGTGCTGTATTTAAAAATGCAATACAGTTATACCTTACACGGGGATCTGTGCAGAGTTAATCAGACACAGTCAGACTATGGGATTTAATCCTGAGTTTGAAGCAAGGGAAAAATACGTTACCATGTAATAATTACACATTTATATATTGTATGTCATTTTATAGGGCTGTAACACAGCCCAGCTCCAATTATTAGTAGAAATTAGTGCCAGACTTTTTACAATGATCAGGGCTGACACCACTGAGGACCTAAAGGATGTGTTCTTCTTTTTTATGATTTCAGGGTTTTAACTACCCTTGAAGACACACAGATTTTGCGATTAAGGTATTATTATTATTTTTTTTTTAAAGGATCAGTAAATGTGTCTAATTATTAAGTCATATTAAAGTAATGTAGTATTCCTACATCAGAGTTTAGAATACTACTGGAAATGTGGAGAAATGTTTGCACTAACTAAACAGTTATGGGGGTTTCTATTTGCAAACATGGCCATAGTAATTCTATTGTCCTTGTTACTACTACAAAAAATTGCACATATATAAAAGTAGAATAAAAAAACTTCAACAAATTTGATATTTGCTACTTTTTATACTAAAATTCTAATGAGTGTAAAATAATTGCATTATAACTAGTTTTATGATCATTGAGTGCTTTAGTCTTTCAGACACAAATTCACACAATCAGGGGAGACGGGGAGCATGTGTGTGTTGTGCTTGTTTATTCTAGTAAATGAATATAGTAAACATGCATGTGCTTTCATTTGGGAAGTGGAGAAAGTTGCATTGTTAGGATGTGGCAGTACCAGTGCAAATATGGAAATAGAGTAACTTGAACTACAAAAAGAATGCAAAACCTTCTAAAATCAAAAATGCATTATACAAGCGTTGCAAGTTTTTTTTTTTTTTTTATTAGGCACTGCTCTAAACATGTTAAGGCCTGGAAGTTAATAAATTCACTGAAATATGCAGGAATGTCTGCAATGCAACAAATGTGGTCCCCGAGACAGTCTGTGCAGACACACATACACTTTACATTCTTCAGGTTTTTTGTTTTTTTTTGACTGCAACAAAAAAAAAAAAAAAAAACATTTCTACTTACTGTGCTCCAGTGTGACACTCAGAATAATATTCATTCATTTCAAACCACAAATCAAGCCACTGGTTGTTGAATTGCAAAACTTACAAAAAAAAATCTGAGAAGCAAGCTGTGAACTTAGTATACAGATCATAAAAACAACAGCAATGTGGAATGTGTCTATATTTCCACATTCTTCAGGAAGCATGTGACTTGGGTTCAGTAATCAGAAGGTTCAATCATGCTGCTAAACATGCAAAGACATAACCACCCAACTTTATGCACGGTAATAGATTAGATATATTGACATTTAAAACAGTAACTGAATCTGATGGTATTTTTACAAATTACAAAATATCTTGGCAAACTTTAAACAATACAGTTAAATGAATAGATCAAAGGTACAATAACTGCAATAAATCATCAACAAAGCAATTAAATAAAATATTGCTTCAGATGTTTCCAAACTGGTTGTCAATCAGGACAAGACCCAGATGGAAAAGTTAAATAATTTGTTTCAACATAAGTTAAAATGTTACACTTACACAGTGAAAAACTAAACACATTTTCAAAGTTTTCAGACTTCAGTTCTCCAAAGGTGCAGTCAGTTTTACAGATCAGATTTCAACCAATATCAAGACATTAGTTATTAGTATTTCTCTTTTGTGTGTACTTAAAAAAAAATAAAAAATTTTAAATAGTCCACCACCAAACTGAATACTCTGTATTGAGTTTTGCTAGATGTGTGGGTACTGCGACAAAATAGCAATTAATTGCTGTCACAGTGTGGATGGAATCCTTCATTAGTGTACACAGACTGTGAGGATTTGTAATTTCAAACAGTGTAAAGCTTGTTAGGGCTGAAAGACAATCCAGCCTCTTGGCCTAAATCCAAGCTGCATCTTATTGAGGATGTAAATGATACTGATGTGATTTTAAATGTCTCTTTAATAAAACACACATCTCTGTCATCAGTATCAGAAGCAAGCAGGCTGGCAACTGTTGAAAAAAGACCTTGGGGTTCATCATTTCCATGACTGGTTATGATAGAAAAAATGTTCCGTGTTAGTATGTTCACCCAGAAACAAACATTTATGGTAAATTAATACAAAAACCACCACAACAGTGAGTCTCTCCGCTCAAACACCCACTTAACAGTCACTAATCCCTGGTGCTGGGAGAGCTGCTGTTACAGATACTGTCCCATGCTTCTCTGATGCCCACCTCCAAACTCAGGCTGCCTGCTGTTTGGCCAGTCAGGGCCCAGGTCAGGGCCTCTGGCTAGGAGACCATCCTGCTGGACCAGACTCTCCCTCAGTTCTTGGACCTCCTGGGTCAGTCGCTCCACTAGGGGGAGGCCTAAAGGATCCATCAGCTGTATCTGGAATCCCTGCAGTACACACACACACACACACACACACACACAAACACACACACACTACTGATTTTTCTTACTTGCAAATCCATCACTTGATACATTTACCTGTTACGCCGGCACATTCCTTATATTGTACATTTTCTCTGAGTTTAACTGTTTAACAGATACAAGGTTCTCATTCACTCATTTAATCTGGTCACTTCAAGCACTTTTTTCAATGTTCCACACAGAAAGCCTTGCAGTGACATAATGAAACATCAACAGAAAGTGTTGTATTTAACAGACAAAGTTTAACAATAATTTTAAAAATGGCTAGGAGACGCAAGTGTATGTAAACAGCAGAGTAATAGCTGAGAGTATTATAATGCAGGATAAGTAATTTCACAACCCTCATTATTCTTTAACCAACCATACTTTGAGTATTAGCAGTTTATATGAGAGGTTAGAGTAAGATAAATTACATACATGAGGGAAAAAAAAGAAAACACCTCTCACACACTGACCCTGATAATCTCCTCCTTCACATGAAGAGTCCTGTTGAGGGAGTCCAGCCTGACAGCCTGACTCCTGCTCAGCTCCCTGCTCTCCTTCTCCCTCCTCAGCGCCAGATGAAGCTCCTCCTGCACCGCATGGAGCTGCACATCCAAGTCTGGTCCGGAGTCGTGTTGTGCAGTCAGACCTGGGTTCAGCTGTTTGCGAAGCTCCTGGAGCCTTGATGTTTGCTCAGTTATCACCTCACCAAGCCGAGTGGCAGAGTCCTAGAGGAAGGCTGTTGTCAGTTTTTCTATATAAAACTCTAACATTCAGCCTGTGCTCTCTGGTTGGCTACTCTTGTCTACCTGAATGTATTGATCCCTGGAGATGACGGTTCTGAGCAGATTCTGGACCTGCTTCTGGTGGTCCTGGGCCTGACGGGCTCGATCAGCGAGCACTTCCTGGAAAAGCCGGTCTTTTAGTTGGAGGCTGACCTTCAGCTCCTCTATAACACCTGGAGCAGACTGGACCTGCGCCACCAGGGAGCAGCGCAGATCCTACATTCAGGAGACATAAAGAAACACGAGAACATGATTGTGTGGGATTGTGTGTTGAGTTTAACTGCATTTATTTCTAACTTATTGTGACCATATCATAATCCTCAGACTCACCACGATCATTAAAAGAAGATTCCCTTACTTTTAGATGATGTTATTTTGAACAGTACTACACCCTTACTGTAAAATACTCACAGGACTGTACTTATTTATACAAACATGACACCATGAACACACATATAGCAAAAAAAAAATCTGCACCTGTGCCTGTTGAATACATATGTCAATAAATCTATTTTATTTTGGTCTTACTCTCTCATACCTGTGCTTCCTGTGTGCGAGCACGCAGCGCCACCTGCAGCTGGTTGATGATGGCGTCTCTCTCTGTCAGGATGCGGGTCTGCCTGTCCTCGCTGTCCTGCTGCTGCTGCTGGATATTCCCAAAGGCATGACCCACCTGCTCCAGCTCTAGAGCCTTACCTCGCACCAGCATTTCCAGGCTCTGACACACACACACAAACAACCAAAGAAGAGGGTAGGAGCAGTCAACACATCAAAATGTGTGTCTTTCTGTACGAGCATTTACTTACAGTGATGGTCTCCTCGTTGTTGGCCAGGACGCAGCGCTGCCTCTCCACGTCTCTCTCCTTCTCTCTCAGCAGCAACTGCAGTCGACGAGTGTCCTCTTCTTTCTCCTCCATGCAGCGGAACTTCTCATCCACTGCTTGCTGAGGGTTGGCCGAAAAGGTGTCAGTCATCACTAAATTGTCTACCCGTACATAGTTCTTTTTTACCTTACTGGTACTCAAAGGACTTTACAATTTTTCCCATCCACCAACTTTGGGTTCAGTGTCTTGCCCAAGGACACTTCAGCATGCAGTGGGGCTGACAACTGAACCACTGACCTTGCAATTAGTGGACAACCCGGTCTACCGCCTGAGCCACAGCTGACTTAGGGTACATCTAAACTAATCAGACACCTGTGGGTTTGGGTTTGAGTCCACAGGCCTACAGTTTCAACAAGCCTGAAGCTTGCTTTGAAAACCGCTTATCTTACCTTGTGGATTCCAACATAGCATTAAATTAAATTAATAAAAAAAAAAGAATCGTATTTAATGTTGTTTAAATCAGTAATTCAGAAGAACTTCTTTTCAAGCAAGGACACGGAATATATCAGTGAATTTGCCAAGACCTGCCCGTGCATTTATCTATAGTAAGCTACGGTCCCACTCCTGTCACTGTCAGTGTTAAAGAATTTATTTTAAATTCTGGTGTGTTCTGTTACAGATCACCCATCCCTCCCAGCTAGTCTACCTACTGCGCTCCGAAGCAAAACTAAACATAGAGAATCACCATTGAATTTGTATGTTCTACGTATGTGGATCAAACTCCCAGAAAACTTGGGGTCTGCTCAGCTTATTTTATTCAGGGCTTAATGCGGGGCTATCTGTTTGCTGCTGCCTTTAATTAAATTGTAAAAATTAAAATTTTAAGATGAATTGTTAAATTAAATGTGAGAAAAAAAAACCCCATTCATATCTTGCAATGTAATGTAATTTTTATTGTCCAGGTATTCTCTGCCTTATGCTGTTTTGGACCTATTATTACTTTATATCCTAGTTTATTCTGTGTATATATGTGTCTTTTTTAATGAATTTTTTTTGTAACATTTCTTAATGTATTATATGTTAAAAGTAAATTACTTTGCATTATCTTATTGTTGAAATGTGCATCTTGCACACTTTTTCAAGTGCAAAAATATTTATTGTGACATTTAACACTATAAGTTTAGGATGGGTACATAACACAGGATCAGAACACCATCTCATGAACAATAAGTACCTCACAGAAGGTCACAAGACATACTGAACACTGTTGGTCTGTTGCAAGTGCATTTGCTGCTTCATGTGTTGGCATGTGTGTTGTGGGGTTCACCTCCAGAGCTTGGTCTCTTTCCTTTATACGCTGGCGAAATTTCTCGAGCAGAGAGTCTCTCTTCTCCTTTGGATTCTCCAACAGCTCAGAGCAGTCCTGATGGACAGAAAAGTTTCACACAGAGTTGTACACACAGGGGTATAGCTTGGGTCGAGATAGGCGAGATGAACAAACACACCATCCAACCTATAGTGTATACAGCATACATTTCACATTAGAGGAAATGGAACAATCTACCTAAACTGATACACTGATCAGTTCTTCACTCCTTGTGGTATGAGTGCGTTTTCGAGCAGTACCAAGTGGCTGTCAGAAGACCTACAGTTTACCTCACTCTTATATGCATGGTCTCTGCTAGTATGTCCAACATAGTAGGCATTTGTTGTTTTACATATACACTTTGGTTGTTTAAGTGTGTGTGACGTTCACCAGCTGTTCTTTGGTCTGCAGGGACATCTTTAGGTCTCTGATGGTCTTCTCTCTGTCCTCTTTCTCCCTCTGCCTCTCTTGCTTGCCCTCTCTCAGCTGCTCCTCTCGGTCCTGCAGAGTTGATCGAGCCTTTTCCAGAGCCAGTTGCAGCTCCTAAATATCACACATATACGACATGATGAAGCACACAGAGCCAAGATACCAAACCGATATGCCACTAATATACCTGAGTCTCTACTTACCTAAAGTTAAACACACTCATTAAAATAAAATTGATAAAAATGGTACTCCAACAAGTGTGTTTAACCACTTCAAAGAATCATTGTGAAACGGACACACTCCTCCTTTTCTCACCCGGTTATGCCTCTCTGTCTCCTTCCGGTGCTGCAGTGCTCCCTGCAGGTCCTTCTCTAGCCTCTCCATGGCCCGCCTTAGGTCCTCTTCAGTCCTGGCTGCCTGCCGCTGTGCCCTCTGCCCAGCCTGCAGCTCGAGCTGAGCCTGGAACAGAGACGCTTGCAGAGCCAGAACCTCTCCCTGACCTCTAATCGTCTCTGCACTGGACCCCTGCAAGGAAAACCAGGCAGGAGGAAAGATGGAAGAGAAGAACAGATAAAGAACAGAAGGGATTCTCCAATTTAAAACAATGGTTCTCTATATGATTTTAGATAATAATTAACAATTAGGTTGCTGATTGATGTTACATTCACTGACAGGGTGGTGGACAAACCTGCAGTTGATTGTGGTTAGCAAGCTCTTTGAGGGAACACAGCATCTTATTCTGCTCCTCAATCACTCTGTACAGCTCTGCAATCTGCACACATGACAGCACCATTTAAGTCAGGCACTGCATATTTTTGTGTACTTTTAGTTCTGACCTTTCACTCCTCACTGTGTTCAGACTTAATTATCAGTCCAAACTGGGTTTTTTTCTCTCTCTATGCATCTATCCATCCTTCACTCCTGTACCTCTGCCTCCTTGGAGTTTACAGTATCAGTGACGTTCTGGATGCTTCGTTCCTGCTGGTGGGCTTCCTCTTGGGCTGACCGCAGTTCAAGTTCCATTTCACCAAGATGCCCCTGCAGTTTCTACACACAAAAACACAGACACAAAAACAAGAATTGACATTTCCTGGAACATAATCCGGTATTGTTATGAGTTGTCTAAATCTAGTTTCTGCTTATAACAGATCTTTTCTTATGTAAGGATGGATGGATGTAGAAAGACTTTATTCATGCCCTTGGCCTTGGGGAATATCAAGGTATCCAGTAGCTTACACATATTACATGTAAGAAAAATAAGTAAGGGGGTCCAAATCATGCCAGTAAAAGAACCAAGTTAAGGTGCAAGAAAAAAAAACAGATGGTGCTGATACAATGAAAAAAATATATATTTTTAAGGATTAACAAGTATAAATACAAGACAAAAGTAAAAATAAAACACAAGCATGCAGGAGGAGTCAGTCAGTTCACATTCAGATATGTGCTCTAAGCATGAAGATCTGTGGGGTGTTTGTACCTGGTTCCTGGTCTCACTCTCTCTGATCTTGGTCTGTAGTGAACAGACCTGGTCCTGGGCCTTCTGCAACTCTCCAACACACTGACCTGCAGCACTCTCAAACTGGCTTAGCTGACCACGCTGCTCATCAGTTAGCTGCTGGAAAACACAGGAGCAATCATGTCAGTACAGGTCAGCTAGCAAGAAAAATATGTAGTAGTTATAAGTTATACTGTAATCAGAACCAAATATAATCGATTAGGACAAGGTTAAGATTAATGCTCTGTCATAATGTCAGATTTTGATATTATCCAGTTCAAAAACATTGGCTAACTACAGCTTTAAAATCCTCCAATTGGTTTACTTTTGCTGTTTCATGCTGTGAAATCAATGTTTTAAGGTAATATTGGACAGTGACATGTCTCAGCATCTGTTGCTATTTTCAATCAAGTTGTTTATCAGAACAATAGCTGATCAGTGGCTAAAATCTGAAGCCCCAAGAAAATCACTGTATGCTCTGTGTTGTCCTTGCAGCTATTGTGATGCCAGTTCACTGTACAAGTGGCTGTCACCACATTTTGATTTGTCCTTCATCAGCTTCATACTTGCTTCAGAAAAACTTTGGAAAATTTTCACACAGAACAAAGGTTGTGGACTTTGTCACCATTACATACATCAAAACTGATATGGGCAGAGATCACTTCAGAGCCAGTAAGGCAAGGGGATTGACTGTTGTTTTAAGAAACACTTTCCTTCAAAGCCTGACCTTTAAGATTCCTGCACTTGACTTTTCAGTCAGGAGAAAAACACAGAAATCTTTGGACCTAGGTCTTACTGTACAGCATGATCACCAGCAGCAGAGAGAACCAAACTCATCTCTACACTATGAGATGCTAAACCGAGTCAAATCTCAGCAAATCTCACCAGAAAGTAATTATTATAAATAATCTGGTGGGTTTATTAGTGTATGATTGCCATGCTCACAGGTTTCTTCATGCATATCAGTGAAATGTCTACTGTACCAACTACACTACTATATATGTGCCTAACACATATGCTACGTAAGTATAACAGCCTCTAACAGTGCTGTCTTGTCACTGCCTAGCAAACAGAATCACATTCAAACTGATCACTGATCTAACAAAAGAAGTTATGAAGCCAGATGAGACTGTGAAGGACCTTTGCATAGACCGCAGTAGCGATTGGAGACTGTTCCCATGGCAACTGCAGGGTTGCTAGGCTACTGATGAAGAGGGGTATTTCTGCTCCCTGAGAGGGTAATCAAGGCAGTGTGTGTGTTGGGCTCTGTCAGCAACATGAGTAAGACAGACATCCAGAGATATGATGTTGTTCAGTCCAGATAACAGCCAGAACTCATTGGTTCTGAATCTGACCCTATATCTGATTCTACAGTGCAGTAAATTCTAGATTTGTGCCTTTGTTTTTAGCTGTTTAAAATAAAAAAGGCAACTGAGATAATCAGTCTAAATCATGTCTGGAACCAGGCTAGTCGTGTTTTAGCTGCAAGAGGACAGAATCTACTGCTTTTTAGTGCTAATTGTGTTTTTAGAAAATTCCAAAGGAAACACTTTTTTTAAAAGAGATACTTCCATGAAGGTGACGAACACGTCAAAGTGTATTTATGAAAGGATTCAGTAAGTTTGTGCAGCAGAGTATAAAAAACAGGGCACTGACATTTGATCCCTGGTGTGGATTAAACTCCAAAAACAGTGGATCCTATGTTCCCGTTGCATCGCAATAATAAATGATGCACTCCAAACCTGGGAGCGACCTGCAGCTTTTAGATTCCACACCACTACTTTAGGCTTTCTGTTAAAAGCGTCTAATCTCCATGCCAACTAAAAAAAGAGGCAATGGATCTTTCAGCCAAGCCGAGTGCATCAGCTAGGCTGACAGATCCCAGAAGTAATGCTTCTAAACTACCTGCTGAAAGCGAAAGGGACCACACTGAACATATTCATCCAGCCACTGTTCCTCCATTTCAACCAGTTCTGGGGTCACAACCTCTGGTATAATCTGGTGGGGGTACAGGTCACAGTCTGCTTCACCACAGGGGGACCTCAGTGGCAAAGGCGGTGGCAGACATTGTTCAAATCTGGCTTTGACCAGAACTGGAAGCTTGCTGCCCTTTCGAGGTTTTACTGGCTGGTACTCCCAGCCCCGCAGGAGGCTCAGTATCATTTCAAGCCCAGGGGGGGGGGTGTCACTTGGTGGTTTGCCCCAAGGAATGTCCCTTCTCAGTGGAGCCTCCTCTGAATCTTTATCTGGTTCAGCTTCTTCTCTCTCTTTCTGGTTTGCAGGAGGGGATACGGTGGTATCAAGAAACTCTACAGATGATGCAGGGCTCAAAGTGGTCTGGTTACACATGGCTTTCTCAGTCTCCATCCCAACTGAAGGGGACTCAAAGGTGTCATCTGTAGCCTCAGCGGCTCCACAGACTCTGGCCAGGTCCTCTCCCATCAGAGTGGCTGCTGAGTAGCGGGTGGATGGGTCGCAAGATGTGCTTCTACGTCCAACCCGTCTAGGAACCTTACACACTGCCTCATAGTCGGAATCAGTAACACGCAGTGCTGCACAACCCCTGCATCGCCTTGGCTTCTGACCAGAGACGGTGTCTGCTCCTGTGCACTGATGGTGATGGGTGTGGTGGTCTAGAGCAGGGTCCTCCTTATCAGCCCATGACTCATAGACAGAGTAAGCCAGATCATCCTGGATCATATCTGAGTATCTGATGTCCTGCAGTGCTGAGAGATCCATCACAGGAGAGTACTCAGACTCCACCTCAATCCCGACTCCAACACCAGACCCAGATGGAGCCACATTGCAGTCTTCTGCATTGTTCTTCCGGTAAAGGCGTCCAATACACTGCCTCAGTCGGTCTTTCTCCAGCAACAGCTTGTGAAGGCGCTCCAGAGACAGTGCCTCTACTCGGGCAATCACTGTATCAAAGCGGTACATACGGTCCAGCATGAAGGCGCATTTGGAGCAGGCAAACTCAGCACGGCCATCCCGGGTCAGCTCATGACCCAGGGCGTGGGACAGCAGAACCTGCAGATTAAGTTTGGCCGCAGGGTGAAAAATCCATCGGCGCTGGTTGCCGCAGAGCTCGCGGGCGCAGATCCTGCAGGCGTCCTTCATTTTCACTACATCCAGCATCACAGCACGTTATCTACTGATCTACTGATTTAAAAGTCTGTTTCTTTTAATGCATGCAAGAGATGTGAGAAATCATTTGAAACACAGGATAAAATCACATCTGCTCAGAGTAACTTCAAAGCGCTAGATTCTTGCTTGGAACTTTGTACAGGTGTGTTCCAGCAGTTCTTGCTCTAATAAATCCAAACTAAAAGACTATAAATAATCAAATGTACTCTTTTCACAAGTTACAATACATTAAAATATGTCCCCTCTCAGAAATGCTTTTATTTGTTTTTATACCTTTTCAGCATCTACATTTTCTGATAATTAAACTTTTACATTTAAGCTTGGCTTCAGAGTTGTTGTGCGTCAGACAAACAGTACTGCACTCACTCCATCTGCAGAGGAAAAGCCTATAATGCTACTAAAAGTTTCAACACAGCTACTAAATGGAACATGTGGAGAGGTTGTTTCCCCCTGAGCTTCATTTGGAGTTGAAGTTTTGAAATGACAGTGCCATGCTGTTTAATCGACACCTTATGCGTTTAAACCTGAGACTAAACGGTTTGAGAAGCTTAGTCAAATGAATCAAACAGACTCCAGCGTACGAAATAGGCTACTTGTGTTCTGAATATCTACAAGAACAAACTGATCCTGCAGTCTATCCATTCCTTAAATGAAAGTGGGTCGCTCTATGATGGAGATTAGGAAGCTGCAGCGGTTTCTCCAGTAAACAGTCTACTGGCATCCCGCCGACATGACCAACAGATTTCCCCGCAGAACGGATGTGAATCTCTGTCACGGGTTGCACTTTCACTTCCTCGGGGGTGAAGTCCTTCGTCCTGTCAGATCGTTCTGGGTTTCAGTCCCGACCTCCTCTGCTGAATGACTCCCTTGTAAAAACCGATGGTCCGCTGGTGTCACTGCAGTGTTTTCAGCCGTCTGAATCAGTGGCAGGACACGAGCTCCGCGTAGCAAATGCAATCAATGCGCTTTGTTTGTCGACGGTTCGGGTCTTCGTAGACTGAACCGTTCAGCCGGGCGTCCACCGACCGCGGCTCTCCGGGCTGAGGATGCGGGGAGAGGCTGCAGTCCCTCACGGCCAGACGAGGCTCCGCTCACGGAAACGGAAGATCGTGTAAATGTGAGAGGATGCCTCACTCGGCAGCTGCAACGTGTCAAAAATGGACTGTGGTTTTTTTTGTTTTTTTAAATACCATAACTGTCCAATGACTGACGATTTTTTCCAGGACGATCAAGCTGCTGATATTTTTTCAGTAATTGTTTTTTTCTGAAAATTCGCAGTATTTTGGAAAAATGCTCATTAAAAGTTCCAACAGGCCTTACATGATTAAATGATCCTTAAATGATAAATACAGCAACATTTAAGTTATTATCATGGGTGGCAAAGACAAATATCAAATCCTCAAAGTTGAGTAGGTAGAAATAGAAATGATCTGGCATTTTCCTACAAAAATGATTTGACTGATAAATGGTTTGCACTTAGTACTTTTTTCTGCTTCAGCTGTACTTCCAACGCTTTATTATGTGTTCCTCATTCACCTACTCAGACATCAGTGCTACAGAGCTGTCATGCAAGCTACCCGTCATCGGGAGAGACTTCGGGTTCAGTGTCTTGCCCGAGGACACTTCGGGGTGCAGAGAAACAGGGAACTGAACCGCCAACCTTGTCATCAGTGGACAGCCCTCTCTGAGCCACAGCCGCCCACAAGAGTCACAATAGCTGTTGATTCATTCTTCTTAAATAGTCTAATAAATTACTGACTAATCTTTCTAGCTCTATGTATAAGAACAATTTATGTCGCTGAGTCTTGGTGACGTAAAGGCTCACTTAACATGTTTTATTAAATTCTTTTTGTTGCTCAACATATGTGTAGGAGTGGGACCTCTGCAGCTGCCTGGACTGAACTATTTACAGGACCCGGGGGGGAGCCCTGCCCTTTCATGTTCTCACTGTCTCCTTCTCATCTGATCTGCATATGTTATCTTCGCCCTTTGTTATCCTCACTCTCTATTATTAGTGTTGTTGTTCCACAGTCACTGTTCGGATCGGATTCACTGCAACAGAAACTGCGGGCACACTTTCCCTGCAGCCTCTCAATTCTTTAACTTGGAATATCTTCCTTCATGCTGGGACCGGAAACATGCTGTGTGTCACCATGTACCTCAGCTCCAGCTCTCAGAGCAGACACCAAATTACAACACAAAACTGTGTAAAAGGTTTTTAAGAAGCTACAATATTTTTATCTTTAGCAGGAATGCCTTTACGCAGAAGCCAGAACATCACAGAACATAAAGAGCATGTTGCGGCCGGAGCTCGGTGTCGGTGCTCTACAGGCGGAACCGTACGAGCTCCAGCATCCACTAACTCTCTGCAATCACATTTACAATTTCTCCAGGAATGACCTGTTCTAGTGTTCATTTGGAATTTCTTCATTCCCCCTTTCCTAAATCTAAATGAATTCCTCCCTGAATTAAATTCATGATCAGCAAACAGTGAACATGAATGACAGGTAACTGTTTTGAAAAGCAGAAAATGCAGGTGAAAGATTTGAACATTAAGGAATATATTAAAAACCCTCCGATGAACCCTCCATTTGATGTGTTCTATATGCTTGAATACATGTGGACACATGGAGCCAGACAGCCAGGCTTTATAAGCAGGCATTCAGTCACTAAATGACTTTATTTATTTTACTTTACTTTTTCTTGTTGGCCTGAGATTTACTTGACTGGTGTCCTTCTGTCTTTCTGTCATTTATTTAGTCAAATGCACTTTATTTTATTTTATTTGATTTTTTTTTATTTGATCTATATGGAGCTTTTGTCTGATTGTTTATCATGTTGTTTTGTTTTTCAGTTTTTACTATCTTTGACCAACCTGATGACGATCTACAACTGACAACATTTTTGCAAAGAAATAGTGAATAAAAAATTTTTTTTTTTTGGTTTGTTTGTTTGTTTGTTTGTTTTTACATCAGGTACCTGTATGTGCAACCCAGACAAGCTCTATAGCTTCTCTAGGGAAAAAGGATGTGTAAACATTTGTGGGCAACTGTTAACGAGTTTTTTTCCCCCCCTTCAAAATCATTCATATTAAAACACCTGTGACAACTTCTTTAATTCAAAATACTCATTTCCATATTGATAAAGTTTTTTTTGTGTCAGCATAACTGTAGACCTGTGTGCCAGGTTTGAACTGAAAAAAAAGGTCTGAGGTTTGAAAACACATCAGGTTCATTCAGTTCTTAAAATTATAAGAATAGAATGAGTTAATGCCTTTCCCCGTCTGGCCCTCACATGCTTGTCACACAAAATGAAAGAGAGAAAGGAGGGAGGGGAGCAGGCTCTCTCATTTCTGTGGAATTAGGAATTAGAGTCGGGGACTCACGGCATTCTCATTGAGCAGCAGGACTGTGCTCTTAATAAGCCCATGGCTTCTTCATACACTTTCAGGGCCTTTTTCCCACAGACTCAGATACATGAATCTTCATCCATCTTTCATTATCGCAGCAGAATGAATGTGTTGTTGATATAACTGCTCTCACATGTGATTTGTTTCACTCTCTCTCATTGAGTTTGTGTGTGTGTGCACATGTGTGTGTGTGTGGACCACCGCAGGACTCAGAGACTGTCTTCTGGCTCTGACTGCATCTACATTGGTCCCCTTACAGTCCTCTAGAGTCACGACACCTGACACAGATCAGCTGGAATGAGGCCCACAATCAAAACTCAATTAATCCTAATCAGAGATAAATGCCAAACACTGCTGACAGAGTGTTCCCCTTGTTCTTTCAAAGGAGGGAAAGTCTGCTTGCAGTGTGAAAGTGGCAGAAACACCAAAATGTAGCAGTAGAGAAATATTGATGATATAAGCAGAAGAGGTGTCTCCAATGATTTTCTTCTCTACAATGTCTCACTTGTTGGTACACCTAGCAAACAACATATTCCTCCTGTGCATACTGCTGCCATGTTGCAAAATGAGTGTGAGGCGAGCAGCCAGCAGACACTGAGATGATTATAGTTATACCTGGCATCAGTCAGGGAAAACTAGCAGGACTGTATTGTATGTGTGAGGTGACTTTGCTGTGAGGGCAGGGCAGACACTTGATGTGACAAAGTGGTAAATGCATCCCTTTGGCTACACTGGGACAGTGTTTGGTCCTTTGATTGCTTTTACTTAGCTGTATGGTAAAGTGTATGACAGAGAGGGAGGAAAATAAATAAAATCTATGTTTCTATTGTATCATACATCATGTCTGTATTTTAAACACATTGATATTATAGTATGACAAAATCTGAAGAAAAATAGGTATGGTGTTTTAAAAACAGCAATAGTCTTCACAACATGTAAAACAAATAAAATAAATAAAAAAAAATAATAAAAAAAACAGATTTTCTTAAATTTTAAAACAGTTCACAAAAGCTGGACATTTTAATAGTCAAAGATTTTTTTGTGTTTTAATTTCTTGATTTTCTTCTTCTTTTTCTTCCTTTGGTTCCCTTCTTTTTAAATGCTAAAATTTGTATTGTATTTTTATATCATTTACAGACTTTGTCAGTTGACTGTCATGTTAAAATCTTGGATTTATATTTTGCGTAAAAGGAGTAAAGGTGACTGCAAACTGTATGCAAGCTTGAAAATCCACTCATTTGGAAGAATAACATTTTGCTATAATCTGAAACACTTATTTCTCCAGTTTTAGGGAATTTTCATTCTTTCAAGCTTTTCTTAAAAAAAGAGAGAAGGAAGAACAGGAGGACAGATAGAAATAAAGACAGAGGGAAAGAGGGACAGGCATTAGAAAAGAACTCAGAAGTGACCAAAGGACAGAAGGATAATTAGAAAAAAAAACAGGAAATTATTATAAGAAAATAAAAGCAGCAGTGCCATAAATTGGAAAATGCAGAATAACAAAGCAACAAAGCAGTAAACACCCATATGAATCAGAAAAACAAGTATTCAAAATGAATAAGGTCATTTTAAGGAAAAGTAAGTATACAGGTACCTGTTTTAATGCAGAAACCTCATCTGAGTAACAATGAGAGCTGACAATGAATGTAGTGAAGAAAGAAGGGTGTGCTACTTTTGTCTAACATGCAGTGAAAAGTAAAAAAAAAAATTGAGACAACTCCTGTAAAATCAACCATCTTTGAATCAGCAAATTCATAAGTGTGCAGCGCAGGTGAAGCAACACAAGATGGGGCTAGCTCTCCATGAACTGAGAGGGGAAGGTTGTGAATCACATGCTGCCTCATCACATATGCACACTCAGTTTTATATGGTGAACTGGCCACTAACAAAAAAAAAGTCCATAAAACTTGTTGTGACAGTGAATGACTACAACAATATACATGCAAAACAAGCTGCAGCTACATTAGGTGGCAAAACACATCTCTTATTGAGCAAATGCTTTTTTCTATCTTTATTTATGTTTAGACTGTGCATTCATTCGGACACTGTTGAAAAAAGACTCAAGTTACATACAAAACACCATTTAAAATGCTCTTTTGTTTTGGCTGTAAAGTTCTCACAGCATTTAAACTACAATGGAACAAATAAGGGTCACTGACACTGTAAGCAGCTATCACCACCTTCCCCCCTTTTCTTCAGGCAGGCAAAAGCCTTTACCTTATTTCTGGTAGAAAAAATAACCATAAAGAGACTGTTCTGTTTTTCAAATGGAGGTGTGCCACTCTTCTAATCTGCCAAACGTCCACTGACCCACATGGGGATCTAAAAACAGGTTGATATCTAAATCAATTGGTGTGTCTGGGCTTTGAGCCAGGACACTTAGAATAGAGCAATGGGAGATGAGGGGAAAGGTGGGGGAAGTCAACTGGTAAGAAATATAGTGTAGTCTCACGTGATAGGGTCACGTTTAGAGCCTGGATCTTAAGTCTGTATCTACGAAGCTGCTGCAAGTCCTCAAGACTGTAAGACAAAGCAAATATTCTTAATTTTTCTGTAACAGTTAGGATTTTGACTTTGATTTACAAGAGTGCCTGATAGGTCTGATAAACTAGTTATGACCAGCCAAAGTGCTGCAATACAGACCATATTTTGAGGCAAGTATCCTTTTTTTTGAGACAAGCTTTAGAATAACTAGAAATTTCATTAGCCATAATATAGTTCAGAAAAGTCTCGTTTTCTTAGGACCTGTTGCCTAAATGTGGCACTGAATTTTTCATTTAAATTTTTAGTTTTTTTTTTTTTTAGTTTTTTTTTTTAAACCTCTGTTGTTGAATGTTTCCATTTTGACCAAATTCATGAGTTTGGTGGATCCAGTTTGTGTCTTCCACAAGCTCTGGTCCTTTACCAGAGGCCTGGGAGTTTAAGGGTTCTGCATGAGACGGAGACCTCAGATGTTGTACCTGGAATCTGCTGGAGCCCCTCTCCTAGTTTGAAGTTCAAAGGCCTAATCCTGCTCTTACCACTTGGACAACCTTGGCCTTCACCTTCTACATCCGTTCCAGTTGTTCCTCCAGCCACTAAATACTTCTCAGTCTTTTCATGATCTTTCCTCCTGATATTACTGTCAGCTGGATTGCCACATCTATCACATCTGCCGTCTGCTGCTCCTTGTCTTCCCACACGATGTCAGATTGGTTAGGGTGCAAATGCTTGTCAGTCTGGAACTTGTCCCACAGGATCTTAGCTCTGTTGTTCTTAGCCACTTTTGATGGCGTGTCCCACCGAGGTCTAAGGACTTCTCGGCACAGATGTTCCTGTACACTTTCCCAGCCACTTAGATGTGCGTCTCAGAAACCCAGGTGAAGGCTGCTGTGGTAGACAGCCTTCACCTGGGATTCTATCTACAGTGGTAGATTTCCTGGCCACTGGCAGGATTTCTTGATATCAACTACTTTCTTTATCTGCTGATGATAAATCCCACGCTTTGGTCTTCCACAATATTTCCTCTTTTTCCTCTCACCCTTTGTCTTCTGTTGTCTCAGACACTCTCTGAACAGGTTATCCCAGGAGGCCATCTTCCTGATATATTCTTGGGTGGTTCTTGTTTCATCCTGATTGTGGCTGTGACACTCAATAATTGTCATTCTTCCTGTTTTTATTGTTTGTTGAATCTCAGGGTGCTGGTCTTTGGGTGGAACTTTCCATGCATTGTGAGGAGTTTGTGTGACTTGACATCAGCAACATTCATTATTTCCTGTGGCCAGTTCACTATTTCATATATATTCAGGGCAGCTCTACGGAAATATGATATTTTTTCTTTGATAAGTACAGAAGTACTATAACATTTTCAGAGGAGGCAGATGCTGAACACCGTATCAATTATTTGTTTGGCATAGGTATATCAATAGAAAGGAGGAGGGAAAATGGCAAAAAAAATTACCTCAGATTCTTGTTCTTTCTTCTTCAGAGAAGAGACAAGGTTGTGAACTTTCATCTCAAGCTCTTCGATCTGAAGACCCAGTGAATGTTTCTGCTGTGTCAACTCCTCAATCACCCTAACAGAGAGAGGGGAAAGGATAAATGATCATTTACTGATTTTGCAGAGTTGATAAAAACCAATAAAAAAAAGTCAACAGTCATAGGTTGTAATATAATGTTGGACCTACAGTTAGAATTTTGAAATGTATGAAATGTATTTTAAAGCTAGAGTTAGTAGCTGTGTAGGTATTTTTTATTGCACAGTTTGGGTTTTGGTATTTAAATACTAAACAATATGGTCCTAAAAGGTCAAGCATATAGCTCAGGGAGAGGCCATGAAGGACATTAAAAGGAATCAGTAAAATTCTAAAATATATCCCAAAACATAGTGGCAGCCAGTGTAAAGAGGTTAAAACAGGAGTCGATCAATAGCTTTCTGGTTCATGGAGGTTAAAAGGCTGTACAGTAATCCAACCGTGATAAAAATAAAAGCCTGTGAAATGCTCTCTGTCTCTTTAAAAGTTAAGATAGACCATATTTTCAAAATATTTCTAAAATGATGAATATATGATAGGACTTTTTAAAAAAAAAAACTTTCTGTCAAAACAGACATCAAGTTTGTTTACAGGTTTGACATGATCTAAAAAAAAGAACCAGTTAAAGTCAGATTCTGGACGTTCGTGTGTTGTGACCAATAACAAGAATATCTCTCTTGTCTCCATTCAACTGAAGGAAGTTATTTAACATTCTGTTTTTGACATTAGGAAGTCACTGACAGAACTCAGGATTCCAGGCTAAGAGGATCTAACAGGAAATATAAAGAAGAGAAAAGAGATATTTTTTCTACATAATGTGCACAAGTTGACATGTACGAAGAGAAAAAAAAAAGTCCTAAAATCGACCCCTGTGGCACACCATAACAGAAGAAAAAGAAGTTATGTGATTGTTAAAAGAGACACGGAACAAATATAATGCAAACCATTGTAAAACACCAGGTATTTCCACCCACTTCTTAAGTCTGTCCAGCAGCATACTATGATCAACAACTATCTCGAAGACTGCACTAAGGTCAGCAGCAGCAGGATTGAGTACATCGGCAGCAGCCATTACCAGGTCACTGGTAACTCTAAGCAGTGTACTCTCAGGGAATCTCTAGAATCCAGAATTAAAGTTTTCAAATTTTTTGTCATTTTCTAGTGAAGTTAAACTAACATTATTTTCTCAATTAAAAAAAAAAAAAAAAAAAAAGGTAGTTTGAAAATAAGTCTATAATTTTGAGGGAGAGAGGGATCTAAAAAAAAAAAAAAAATCCATATAGGATCCAATGCATAGTATGCAGTCATACCCTTTAATTCCACAAAAGACATTCATACACAGTATGTATACAAAGTATACCCATAGTTATGTGTTGTTGTTCTGCACACATACTGACTCAAATCAATGAAAACTGTGATGTTTAAAAAATCATTAGCATGAACTTCTGTTGGGAATGCAAGACAGAGGTTGGACCTTTCCTTCACTGTATCTGGGAGTGTTCTCTGGTGGCACCTTTCTGGAGTCAAGTTGTTCGAGTTCTGAGTAGCTGGTTCGGTTCAACGATCCCTCTGATCCCAGATCTTTGTCTTCTGGGTGATAAAACTCAAGTACAGAGTGCATCAAAGAGTGCTTTTTCTGTCATTATGGTTGGTTTGATCACTGCATCTAGAATTATTTTAAGACTTTGGAAAATGGACACAAGCCCAAGCCTGAAAGATTGGGTAGATGTAATGATAGAGACAGCATCTTGTGCAACCTGAGCCCAGATAAGCCGAATAAAATGAATGGATGAATAAATGGATGGTGTTCGGGTAAAATAAATGACAGTAATTAAAATCAGATTGGGATTGCCAAGTTTAAAAACAAGTCCTTTAAAAAAAGAAAAATCCTCGAAACACAAGGCCACCACCACTGATCCTGACTGTTGCTGAAACAGTCATACTATGGTCAACAAAGTTCAACAGGCAAACTATAATGATTCATTTGCACCCAGATTCAAAACATAAGATACATGTTTGTAACAAGATAAAATCTTTTAAAATGTAAGTCTGGATGTAGGTTTCACATTCAGTAGTACCATTGTAAGTCTATTTGTAATGGAAACTAAAGTTGCTGCATTTCTAAAAATCTTTGATTGATTTTTGATGAACAGACAAGTTCCTTATGATAACGGAAATATGAACAACATGAGACACAGTGCTTGAAAGAGACGGCTTTCTATGCCTGTGGATGGAGCTAGTGAGTGTAATTGGGGATGACAGTGGCAGTAAAGAGGGAGAGTTGCATTTAGTGACCAGTCCGTTGTCCAGGTGTGTGGTTGGTATTTGTCATGTGCATATGGCGATGCAGAGAGCATGAAGAATGTTTGCAGCTAAGCCATGGGTATCTTGTGGATAGGGTGAAGGCCATCTCTATTAAAAAATTATGCATGCTTCCACAAAAGATTAAAACCATCAGTGTAGACTAAGTTCTGTGAGGTGAATTTTGACAGCAGGTGTGGAAACTGAGCAGCCTGCTAAGACATCCTATGCCTCAACAGAAAAAGGCAATGGCCTTCAAGACAAAAACAGATTTCTTTTTTTTTTTGCAGTCCTTGAGCAGTTTAAAAGACGTTAAAATCATGCTTCAAGACTTCAAACTGTTGATCTGTGGCATCATTGCATTGGTGCCGACAGGAATAACAGCATTTGTGGAGCCTGGACCTGAAGAGCTGGTTGCAGGCTGAGAGATGAACTGCACACTGGCAGGCTAAAGGTGGGGGGTGTGCAATTGACAGCAACGATCAACTGTAAAAAATGAAGGTCTTGAACACAGCTGTGTAGAGTAGTGGCAGCCAAACTGTCATCAGACTCTGGAGACAATGACAGAGTGCAGAAACCAGCAAGTGGAGGGCCCTCAAGCTCATCCAGAATAGAGAACTTGCTGGTCACCTGGAGGGTCTGAGTTGACTAGGGATGACAGATGAGCTTTCCACAATGCTTACCCCTAAGGGTAACACTCCACAACTCCTTTTGGGTTGGAGTGGAGCTAAGAAGGGCCTTGGGATCAGCTCCCAGCAGGGTCCAGTGGTCCGCGGACAGAGTAGTGGCAGCATCCAAGTACGGGGCAGTCAAGTCAAGTTCTCGGGTAGCTGAGGTACCTTGGCAATTTTCTGGGCCAAGTGAAGAAAGATGTCACACCCAGAAAAAAAGGTGAGTGGAGGCATGACTTTTGTGGGGTCTGGTGGTCGCTAGGCAAGGAAAGCAGCAATGTCCAACAGGAGAAGTGGAGACTGAGGTAAATACTATGGGTTTAATGGAATTTTTACCCAGTGATGCCCGATATATACTGCTTACTCCAGATTTAAACATAAATTACCTGTCTTTGTCAGTCAGGACTTGCTGGGTGAGTAGTCCACCAGAGCCTCCACGTTCCTCCAACCTTGCCTCCATTTCTTTCTCCAGGGCCAGGCAGCGCTGGGCCTCAGAGTCTGCTAACGAGGCCATCCGCTCAGCCTCACCTCGTGCAAGCTCAGCCTCCTGAACACATCATGGACAGAAGACAATGCTGGCAACTTCTTAACACCAAATCAATGCAAACCTCTTAATGTTTTTTTTTGTTTGTTTTTTTTAGTTAGTCCAAATATTGTACACCATTTTTTCCAAATTTTGCTGTTTTAGTCATATGGTCATTATCAGTTTTAAGAAGCGTGAAGTCTATCAGTGACCTTGTACCTCTTGCAACAGCTGAACTTTGCTTTCCAGGATTTCCTGCATGTGGCTGATTTCCTCTTGCCGCTCGGCCAGGTGACACTGCAGCTCTGCTTCATTCTGATTGGACAAGCTTTCTGCTGTTGATCTATAAGGAGTGCAATGTTTGTAGAGGAATTAATATACACATTAAATAGCAAAATAAATAATATCTTCAGTGATATAACACTTGATCCTAAAACACTGGTTCAAATAATAGTACGAAGAGTTTCTAACCCCAATAGTTGACTATAGCAGACACATATTTTTTCTAGCAATGGTTGTTGATGCCTTATGGATATCTACCTTTAAATATATCAAAAATTTATGTCTAAAAGCATTTATTTAGAAAACGTATAACGTCTGTCAGGGAGGGAATTTAAAAACTTGCTTCTTGGTTCATTTCCTAACTCTGCATCATCTGGTCACAGGTGTTGGAAATAACATGTCGAATAGCAATCACATACACGAAAGCAGCAGCAAGCAGACCCTATTGTGCAGAGGTAATGAAAAAAGTTTAAACAACGGTGACTTTCATTTGTTAATAGAATGAAAACATGGATTCCAGATGGAAATGTCTCCTGACCTCCTCTGCAGGAAGAGGATACAGTCTGTTACTGCTCCACAACTCAGCAAACATCAACAGTCAGGTCACACTCAGCTTTTCCTCCTCCCATTGATCAGCCCAGCTGTGTTATTAGTTCTAATTAAAAACTGTAGCCAGACATTTTTTTTTTTTAAATAAAGCAGCTGGACAGGGAACACATGCACAAAACCATTATCTATACACTGCTATATCCTCTGTGGGGTCATGGGGGTGCTGGAGTCTATCCCTGCTGACTCAGACTGAAGGAAGGGGACACCCTGGACAGGTAACCAGTCTATCACAGGGTCAACAAAGAGACACACTCCTAGTCACATGAGGGGAATCATTTGCTGTATCATATGTCTAATATACCACAATGTATTGTATTGGATGATTCCTGTCTAAAGGTTAGAAGATGCTTCTCTAAATTTTGTATAGCTGTTTTTTTGCATGAGCAAGGACCACACCATCAATTAAAAACACCCAATTGTTTGTTAACTGAGATTGTAAGTGTGATGCTGATAAGAGGTCAGGTAAGTGGCCGTGGTATAGGAAAGAATTTGCTGAGGATCAGCTCCCAGGCTGGCAGACTTCCAAAAAAGTCCCCCTAAGAAAGGAGAAAAGCATCAGCCTTGTGTAGATCTTGAAGGCTGGATTGATGCAAAGCTGGTAAATTTGTGAATACCAATGACACAAGGCATCACTCTGAGTGAAATGACGTGTATCCAGTCCTGCTCCTGGGATCAGCTCATTGTGACAGTTTCTTAGGGACTACATATCACATATACAAATGGTTCTGAGCACTACAGCCACTACATTTACTATAATACATCCAATATGAAGCAAAGACGACCAGACACTAGCTTGTTTGCCGTACCATGCTCACATGTGTCTTCTTTATCGCCTCACTTCCTCTCTAACGTTCATGCCAAGATTTTTTTTTTTAAAAGGTCAGTTATATCTGTTTTCTTTCTTTTCTGCTATGACATGCTAGAAGTCTATAAGGGTAAGTGTTTTATTCAAAATACTTGCAAGGATTGGGTTGGTATCTTGCGTGGATTTTCTTTGCCTGACTGAGTAAACCAGGCAGCAACTACATAACACAAAGGGTTTTACGTAGGTACTAGAGGCTTCCACACTTGCTGAAATGCTTAGTGTACCTTCACATAAATACAGCATATCCCAACACTTAAAAAAAAACCCTTCTACAGTTCCCATGCTGCTATATATTTTTTGGAATAATCACTTCAACAAACCCAATAGTCTACAGTCATGATAGCGGCTCTGTGAGCAATCCTGTCCCCTCAACTATATTTCTGATCAGCTAAATTGTTTTCTTAGTTATGCTGCAAGGCAACAGACTCAACTAAGTTTAGAGGAAAGGTGAAGACAGCAACACGTTGATGAACTGTGCAGCAGGAGGTGGTTGGGTTGGATAGTGGGTGTACAAGGTGATAGAGTGTTTGTTCTTTCACAGTGCTCAAAGACCTTTATGACGTTTCTCCTTCACCCAGTCACTCACACACTCACACACCGATCGTGGCGAACATGCCATGTAAATTATTTGCCTACCACCAGCACCAGCTTGGGTTCAGTGTCTTGTCCAAGGACACTGGGGACTTAACCAATTGCTGCTAAATGTAACCATGACCACTAAATAACATCATTAAATACAGCTGTTATACATAAAAACTAACATCACCTGATACGATGATAACATACTCAGAATGACAACTCAAACATACTGATACTTTGTAAGTATATTCTTTACCATGTTCAATAGCTTGATTTAGCCTGTTAGCATGCTAACATTTACTATTTAACACTAAAAACGCAAAGTGCAGATGAGGCTGATGGGGATTTCAGTAAGCCTGCAAGAATTGCAAAGATGAGATGCAAATTAAATGCAAAGATGATGTGCAGAATAATTACATTTCACTGTACATACTGTAGGAGCATGTAACAGATAAAGAGCAGCTGACCTTAGTAAAATCTGAGGTTTGCAGATTCATTTCATGTCGTTTGGTGACTTGGGTGGAGAGTAGCTAAAGAAACTGATACAGTGAGAGACCGACAGCTGCCTGACAAACAGGTGCTGGAGCTTACCTAGTTCTCAATTTAGCAACACAACAAACCACACGGCACCTTTACTGTCTCTGCTTCCACACTTTCTACATCCTCCCCCTCTAAAATGAACCCGCAGTAGGATCCTAACCCCCTCTTCACCTCCTCGCCCTCCTCCCCTCTTCATCCTCCATCCCAGAACACAGAGCCACTTCATCCTCTTCAAAAGCATTTCAGTGCTGAGTTCATACATGGCATTCCTTAGAGCTTAGGCCATGTTGTGATAGCTAGGTGAGTCTACAGGCCAGCAGGCTGAGAGCACTGGGCTCTAATGTACTGATGGACTCATGGGAAATAATCAAACTAGCAATGAAAGGGGTCTTTTTGTGGTTCACTGTCAGGTTTCTCCAAAGGCATTTCTACAAATCTGTGCAGCAGAAGCAGCTGAACATTTGAAAGCACGGTGGTTATTGATGCAGGAAGAAGTCAAATACTTACAGTGCTTTGTCCAAAAGTTGTTGTTTCTCCTCAAGCTCTTTTTTCAGGCTCTCAACTTCAACCTTCAACTCAATGTTCTGGAAGACATTCATTAAGCAAAACAATAAGAAGCTGCAGATAGGAAGTGAAGTGAATTTTATGTCTTACAAGTGCAATTTTATGTTGATGGAAAATGGGAAGATAAAGGTGCAATACTGATGTCACATTGATTCATACCAAGGACACAGCTAGTACTAGTTTCTAAGTGGCAGGTAGGTAGTAATTATATTGTCAATACTGATGCTTCATGGCACATTGTAAATTAATTTGTGAAATTAAGCAAATAACCTATAGGTTACTTTAGCAAATGAAGAAATGAGACTTTTACTGACACAAGTTAGTTCACATAACTATTTTCACAAAAGAAAACTGACCTAAATGCCATTTAATCAAGCCAATAACTATGCTAACCAGTGACACAGTTGCCTCTAGCCCAGGACAGAATACCTACATACACTACTGTATTAATCAGCACAAGCAATCAGTAGTGAGCATGCTTAAATCATGTAAGATGATACACCGGTGTATTTAAAATACTGATTGCTCTATTTATATATCAAAACAAATGTGACAGTTAATTATGATATTAGGGCATATTGTCGTGTTTTAAGTTAAACTGACTTCAGACATAGATGGTCATATCAAGACAACCTTGCATAACGTAATATTTTATTGCATGACATTTCAACATAGAAAATGCATGTGATAAAATCAGCAGAAGAAACCATATCTGTCTCATATGTCACGCCAAACCAAAATCAACACATCTTTGCCGTTCCACTTCATCTCTAAGCAGAGATATGGTTCTATTTTTAATTTGGACTTCTGTTCAGTATACATTGCAGTGAGACGCTACACAACACAAAACGCGTTTCCAAGTCTCACATGCCGACCCATATCTCAGGGGGCTTACTAGGTCTATAAATAGGCAGGGGACAAGACCACCTGTTGCATCTGTCTCCTCTCAAAACCCTGAGTGTCACATCTAGCAACCCCAAACCCAACCCCCAATCCCACTGCTCCACTTTTAGCTGGTACTAAAAGCAGCGACAAACTGGACCAAACTGGCTGTCACTTCACTCACGTGCAGATATGTGACTGCAGTGATGATTTATTTTTCTGCACATCAGTCTGGAATTACAGTTCTGTGCTCCTGCAGTGAACCTTATGTTCATGTGTAGCGGGTCTGATTACTGACACACTGACACACAACACATCCCACAACTTGAGCGTTGCTATTCATGCGTGCGAGACCACTCACGTGCAACATGTTAACATGCATACACTTCGAACACATGAAATCAAACCAGTACTGTAAATACACAGTGTGCGTGGATTCATGCAAACTGTGTGGAGGTTTTCACGCAAACATAATATGGGTCACTGTGGATGATGGAAAACAGGTCAGACAGTTAATATGGGGGCAGTTAAAATAGCTATTCTTTTGGCAGTCACATGAATCTCTTTCAATACATTGCACAGTTTTCACAAAGTCAGATTCCCTTGTCTTTGATAAGGCACTTAGAAATCGAACTTAAATTTGTTAGTTAAGACTGAGTTAACTGTAAAATAACCTGACAAGTTGCAATAAAATTTTGCCTGCCAGCATGTGATGGCAAGTCGTTTAACTGTTGACATTATAAAACAAAAAAAAAACCTTGACCATTTGTTGTCATACTTTTTGTTCCTGCAGAGTGCGGACTGCATTTATCGAAGCACACCACGTTTTCAGAATCTCTGCTAAGGTGCAAGTACCGATACCACAATTTTAAGATAATCCTCCAACTACTCCATCAACTGTGTACAAAATATGGTAAGTAAAATCACATAAGTATTATCAGCAAGACATACTTAGAGTAGAAAAAGAAAAGAAAGTAGTTGAAGTTGGGTAATGTAGGGCTTGCCAATTTCAAGGTCTAGTTCCCAGCAAAGGATCACAAGACAAATCTTTTGGGAAAATGATTGATGGTATGGTTCTCACACTGTTATTAACATGAAAGAACGTGAGAAGTTTCGAGGGGAAGTGTTTTTTTGATAGAACTAACAGTTCATAGATGTCTAAAGGGATCACAAGACAAAAAGACTGGGTATCACTGATTTAACTTTTAAAAACCTATTTAGAAATGTATTGAGTAACTCTGCACAAATACGTGTGGTCATATATCCATTTAACTGTGGCAAGTAGAAGTAAAAGTGGGGAAAAAAATACTGACGTCATGTGTTTAAGTTCAGCACTTGAGCAATGTACTCATTTACATTCCAGTGCATTTTCATTTTTTTCAACTTTTGGTATTTTGGTCATCATGTCACTCTGACAGCACTGAAACAAGTGTGAAACTGAATCAGTCTCATTGGCAGAAACTTGTGACTGACTGTTTCAGTAACTGCTGTAGATTTGAAAAATGCTGTCAATACAAGGCACTGTGAAGCACAAACCTGCAGCTCTGCAGAGCACACAAGTACAGAAAAAACATCAAGTTCATGCAAACAGTAAGGTTTCTGATTACTCCATAATTACATTTTCATAAAGACGGCTTGTCTCGCTCACCTTCTTGAGCACATTATCACTGCTCTCCTCAAACTTCGGTTGGATCGTCTCCTCCAGGAAGTAGATCCTGAGCTTCAGGCTGAAGTTCTCCTTCTTCAGGTCATTCAGGTGCTGTGAGATAGTGCGGAAACCACGAACACTAGAGTTAGACATGACAAAAGGTTGCTCTCTTGCAGGGGACACTGCAGCCCCCCATTTAGAACAGCATAGTACGTGAAAGTACAGGGCTGCAGAGAAGCAAAGTTATCTAATGGAAAAATGTAACTATTGTGTTGATAATACACAACACAAATCAGGTTCTCTGCTCTCTCCTGTGGTTACACATCAAAAGGCAGAAACAAGAACAGAATGCTAGTCAAAACATAAATGAGCTCCTCTCAGTGTGGATTTGTTACTGGAGGCTCAGGAATGGCACACAGGCAGGCAGCAGGGGATTATGGGTGCTGGGTGGAAGCAAAGGGAAGTTTCCTCTTTTACCATGAGGAAGACATGCCAAGAATCTGAGCCAGGAGTGTGTGTGTGTGTGTGTGTGTGTGTGTGTGTGTGTGTGTGTGTGTGTGTGTGTGTGTGTGTGTAGGTGTGTGTATGTGCGCGTGTGTGCGCGTGTGCTCCACCCCTGTAAAGAGCAAGTTGCACTGATACTAAATACAGACAGATGAGATAAAATCCACTTAAAACACAACTGAAAGAATAAAGCTAAAGATTTACATAAAGTATTATCGGTAGTGAAAACCTACTACAATTAGCATAACCTATCATGCATATACACAAATGTACAGTTGTATATGATCACAGCCTGCAGATGACACCTGAAAAAGACATTCCACTTAGTGGTAGACTGAAGCTTCAGCTGACTGTGACTTGAGCATCATAAATATAGATTTAGAGGACAACAAGAAAGGACAACAAAGTCAATAAAGTGGAGGACAGTCCAAGAACCTAAAAATCATATCCTTATACCTTTCACCACATTTCCCTTTGATGGAAAATGTCAGGGAAATGTCTGCTTTTGATTAAGCCTTAATTACAGGTTTGATTTATTTTTTTTGATTTGTAGGCAAAAGTTACAAACAATGGTTGTTGCAACAACATTTCAGTATTATGCTGCAAATACACTAAAATACTGCCAAAACTGTTTATGTGTAACCTTGTAAGAAAAGCCTTAACTCCTTGACAAAATTCATCCCACAATTACATATAATCTGCAAGTACCATCCAAAACTAAACTCAAAGGGATTTCTTTCAGAGCTAAAGGTAAAAAGAAAATGAGGCATGAAGCTCATTTGTTTCATATTTAGATAATTTAGAATTCATACATTTTAGAAAGCTTCTCCCACTCACGACTTACTAAACAATATTCTTGTAGAAAGAAGAGCCAAACTAACCACCAGCAGAAATAACACAGATTCAGTACAACAGGAATACTCCAGACTCCCTGGTATGATTATTATTATTTGTAAACTGATCACAGAACAGGAGAGTATCTGACCACAGGGAGGCACTAATGCTCCACCAGAACTCTGTGCTGAGCTCAGTGGGGACTGCAGGGTTCCAGTAACGGTTTAAAGACGTTACTGTATTTATACTAGGTTCTATATCTGTCTATGAAAGGCATTTTTTAAATACAATTTCTGTGTATTATTTCCAGATGCATTATTCTTTATTGATAACATCTAAATTATAAATAAAAAACTAAATCTGTAAAAGTTGGCATTTAATCTAAGAATAGAATATAGCTGCTCTGAACTTTATAGTTAAAGGAACTGCAGAGACCAAAATAAATAAATAAATAAATAAAAATCTGCACAAAAAAGCGCAACGTATGACCCCAAAATTATTTACCAAAATATACTATACTTGCAATCTATGAATGAAAAAGTGAATTAGTTTTAAGTTACTTTATAAATTGTTAGAGATTTTGCTTGATATAAACAACAAGTTAATTATAGTAAGAAATATAAAGCAAAGCTGTGGACACAATAACCAGAGAAACAGCACATATCTATTCATCCTAATAAATAATTCTATACAAGAAGCAGCAGCTTTTAAAACAAGTGCATATCTGGACTACTTGAGATGATGAGGGCTGCGACTAAGGATTATATACATAATATGCTGTTTAGTTGATAAAATGTCAGAAAATACTCAAACATGTAGATCACAAATTCTAAGAGCCTAGCACAGTCCAAATTTCCAGCAATATTTAATTCAGTGCAACAGCTCTTCAGGCAGCTTGCCACCTACGGCAATAAATACAAACATAAGTGATAGCTGAAACCTCAAACCCTCCCATCAGAGAGTCTCGAACCAGAAAACGTGACAAATTATCCTTCTGATGCAGTGACGAATTTCACTACTGTCACTGTTTGACTCCATCACATAGAGGGACATTTTTTTAGCTGAAGCTCAAGAGCAGGACCACACCTCAAACACTCCTCTTCCTGTCATATGTCTATAAATGACTTTCCCGCCCTGCACACCCGTTTGATCCTGTTGCCGTGCCCCACCCTTTCTCCCTCTTCTACTTCTTCTTCCTCTCCCCTTCTCTTAGGTGAGGGGGTCTGCCAGGCCTGATTCTCAGCAAAGCCTTCCCCAAACTGCAGATGCTTAGCTTACCTCTAATCAACATCACATTTATTCACACTTGATAAACAATCGCGTGCTTGTCAGTGATGTTGTCGTCCTTGCTAATGTAAAGTACAGAAACTCCTCACCCATTTTCCTTTCCATTTTTAATTACTAGATGTGTAAGAGCTCATCAGCACACTTGGCCCTGGTTGCACGACCAAAGTAGCCTAACGTTGTGCTCGGAGTGTATACAGAGAGACACTCTTGTGCATCTTAGATGCACTGTATGTACACCCTTGTCTCCTGGTTTCACCTTGGCACTTCATTTCCAATGAAGGAAATCCTAATGTTACAACACAGAGTGATAGTGAGTCCTATCTTTGTATCAGTAATTTGTGCTTGTCATTTCCCTCCTGTAATGTGATCCCATGCTCCATCAATACATTTTTAAATGTTATGTTATAGCAGCAGATTAATGTCCAGGGTGTCATGTATACTTATAATGTGCCTGTTTATAACCAGCAATGAACTATACACAGCTATTTGTCAGACACCAATGATGAAAAAAATGTGATGGAAATATGATGCTGATGACAACACTTTATGGCAAGCTTATTCTGACAGAGTTTGAAAGCACAAAACCACATAAATAACTCTGAAAAATCAACATGTAAGATTTCTGGGTTGCCATTTCTTTGGGACACGTGGTGAAAGTGATCGAAGTAGACACACTCACACATACACTGGAGTACTAATTTTTTGGCCAACATTATCAAGAGTGTTTTTCAGAGCTGCAGTGCCTACACTGAAAACTGAAAACCAATCTGGAGTTGACGAGAGTTGGAGAAGAAACATCGACTGCAGCAGCTCATCCAGAGGTCATGCAGAGAGAAACGACTGAATTTATTGCAACACAACGTGCCCATGAAATGAAGTCATTCTAATTCACCAGGACTTTTCCAGTGTCAGAGCATAATCCAATACCAGACAAGAAGGGGAAAAAGGAGCATTAGAACATTTTTCCGGGCAGTTTTTGCTTTAAGTTCTACACTACTGTGTCCCATTATTTAGGTACAAGCTCAGACCCCAGTTATTAGAATTAAAAGGTATTACGACTACAGATATTTTCACTGTCCCTTTCCACATTTTTTCCACATGCAACATTCAAGGCTGTTCCTTTCTCAGGGATGGAAAGAGGCAACCACAACAGTTTACTAACCCCCATCTTCTGCTTTCTCTTTATGTCAAGAAAGGTTTACAAACCAACTCTAGCAATAGGAGTGTAATTGGAAGTTTGCATGCGGAGTGCGTGAGTTTGTCTGTGCTCTGAATTGGCAGAGCACTGCGAGTTTTCCCCTTTACCGGTAACAGGAGCTCCTTGATGCCAGCTAGCTTGACATTTTCCAGCTCTGCTCTCTGGCAGTGCCAAACCCCTAATGCAATTCTGCAGAGGTATGTCAGATTGTGTTTATTATGCTGCCAAGATCCATGGTAGGCATGATGGTTAAATATTATAATTTGTAAACCTGATTAAATCATCAAGAACGCCACTAAAAATATCCCCAGGAGCTAATTAAAACCACAGACTTAAAGAAAAGGACACTATTGCTGAAAACATTAGACACTTGACAACACCTGCACTGGCTGAATGCTGCATACAAGATTTAGTTGTGAAACAGCTGGCTTTAGTGCACGTACATGGTTTTCTGAAACCTGTTGATCAAATTTTATTTTGCCTAAGAAGAGATAATAATACTCCTACTCCCTGTCAGGCACAATACTCACCTACAGTTTATAAAAGTGCAAAAAGAACTTAAAAGGTGAAGAGTCTGTCGGGAAAAACTGACAAAGTTAAAAGATGAGTCAGAGGAACGAGCCAGCTGCCAGCATGCAAAGCCACAACCCAGGCACACACAATAAGTTCATGTCTGTACATTTGGTAAGATTAGCTGTTTGCTGTGAATAAACACAGACTGCATAAAAACCCCAGTGGCCAATTTCCCAAGTTGTAGAGTGATTTCTATGGAGTCGTAGCACGCATTAGGACTTTCCGCAAGACTAGTACTTCACCAACAATATTTTTGTTGTATATTTGGATTGTAGATGGCTGAAATCGAAGCAAAAGCCATGTAGACAACCTAACTTAATACAGACATTACAGAGTTCATTGCAAGGATTAAAATTCAGTGCACTGTCACTGTAACACTCCAGTCATTAAAATGATATGTCCCATGTATTAAACTCCATTTTGGGTATGTGCAGCCCTAAAGATCAATTTAAATGTTGACATTAAGAACAGTTGCAAGAAAACACACTACAGTTATCTTCCTATACAACTAAACAAAAGTCTCATTTACATTTTGAAAGGAACATATTTTATGAGACTTAAGAGCAATGATAGCTGAAAAGGTGTTTGTCAGTGACAGCTTTGAATTTAACACTACGGCAGACATAATACTTATGCATCTAATACAGTAGCATGGACTGTGATAATCTGAAACAGCATTACATCAAAGAGGTCACACTGCTGTTATTAGTTATTAGCATAGCACACTGTGAGTCATTCAGTTCTGACCACACACACACTGAACCCTTATAATTGAGGTCCACAATAAAATTACAAGAAACCAAAATCCCTGCAATAGATCACATTACATTTACCCTTACAAAAGACTAACAAGTGGGAGAAGGCCATGCGCTACTGTCCTTACCCTGTAAGGAAAAACTTAAGCTAAATCCAACAAGAAACTTTTAACAAGCATGTAAAATAACACAATTCCAATTACCTGAGATAAAAGCATTTTTGTTTCAATGCATTTTTTGGGTGAATACTCCATTCTCTCACTCTGCAGGTCTCATAATAATGTATAAAACTGTTGGGCCAACATTAGGAGCAACACAGTTCCAGATTTGGGTTTTATTTAGTAGGAAAATTTATCAAGCACAAAATTTAAAGACTGGCTGCTGGGAGAAAAAAGCCGGCTGAGGACAGAGCAGCCCAACCAAAACACAAAGTGTTTTTTTTTAATGAACTACATGCTAACATCAGTTTGGATTGACAGCAGAAGCACAACACCAACCAGATAGGTTACTGAAGGAATTTAATAGTTAAGAACATGAAAATATAAATTTGTAAAAATATATATGTGTAATATATATATTACATGTGTGTGT